>NC_056601.1:36197149-36227149 GCF_018340385.1 Cyprinus carpio | reverse complement strand
TTTTATATATGTAAGTTAAAGTTTTAGTCATTGTATTGTGTTGTGTCAGTTTTTATTAGATTTTGTTGTTTTTTTGAATGTCTATGTAGCTTGTATTACTGTTTATTTCAGTTGTATTTGTAGTTATTTTAGTACATTAAGGTAACCTAAATAAAAATGAGAAATGCTACCTTGGCAACTAACTGAAATAAAATATTTTTTATATTTTATGTTATTTCAAGTAAGTACCATCTATTTATGTTTATGTATATGTATATATATATATATATATATATATATATATATATATATATATATATATATATATATATATATATATATATATATAGGCCTATATATATAAAAAGCAACATTAATTTGTAAAATAACATACTGCATAACATAATAGTAGTTCATTTCTAAAATATGCAAAAGAATATAAATTGCTAGTGAAACATTGATGATATTTATAAATATTTGAATGAATATGACCTGAGATGCATTACAGAAAGTCAAAATGTTTGTTAATGACTTAATGGACGCTATTATAGAGTGTAATATTGATATACAGTTTCATGATTGAATGATTCAGTCAGAAGCCGCTGTTTGTCCACGAAGACCAATGCAGCAATAAATGAGGGTTTGTGTTTCTGATTGAGCGTGTGATTTGCTGTAATGACAGTCGACGTCACAAACACATTAACCAGAGACTGATGAGCGTTTTGAGAGAAAGCACAGCTCAGCGTCATCACTGATCGCTCGCGCTCATCAGCCCATCCTCATCATTCTTCACACACTGAGAGCTGGCTCTGTTCTGTTCTCAAACTCTTCACACACACGAACACAAAGGTTATAAAGTTCATACACTCACAATATAAGGGATTAACAAACGCTTAAACCATATATGTTTTTTACAACCATAAAAAGCATTACCTGAAATAGAATAAACTTTAACTGAAATAATACAAAAATATATATTTTTTTAACTAGTTTCAATGCAACATTTCTCATTTTAATTTAGTTTAACTTGATGTACTAAAATAACTTAAAAATAAATAAATAAATAAATAAATAAAAACAATAGACATTTTCAAAACAAAAAAGCTAGTAAAATGACAAAACACAAAATTAAAACTAAAATAACATTAAAATTATTTAAATTTAAATGAATTAAACTTTAAAATTACAACTAAACAATAAAAAATAATAGTATCTCACTGATGCTAAAATAACATTACAATGTACTATTACAGTTTTTATTCATATTTTTAATTAGAATTTATATTTTCTGTTTATTTTATTTTAAAAAAGGCAAAATGCCAAAATAAGTTTTGTTTTTTGGTAATGAAAATGAAATGAGTGTGTGTGTTAGGTTCATTTTTTAGTGTTAGTTAACTAATAATTCTGATATGATCATACTGGGCTTAGAGGGATTTCACAAAGCCTAACAGGATGATTTATGTTGACACGAGAAACAAAAAGTGTAATGTTTCTTAATTAAAATGCTAGTTTTTTATTGTAGAAGAGAGAATTGAACAGAACTGTAATGATGTAGAGTTCACTGTAGAGTCTGTATACGCGGGGAACAGTGAGCGAGCGGAGATCTATAATCAATAATCCAGCAGACGGATGGCCGGTTCGTGATGTACTTCCTGCCTCCACAGGAACATAAATCTGCGGTTCTTCAGTGAAGAAACAAAAGCGTCTGGATGATCTATGGATCAGCTGACCCCGCCCACAAACGCACCGCTCCGTCTGATTGGACAATCAACCGAACACAACAATTCTTAAAATATCTTATTTTAGTTCATGTTAATTTTATTTCAAGTAACGTAATTGTTACTTTTATGGATTAAGTTGTAACTTTACTTTTAGTTAGAGGGAGTTGATTGATTGATTGATTTTTGCAGTGCATATAACATGTAAGGCAATAACAGTGAAACTAAATTTCTGCTCTAATTTAAGACCTTTTATAAGTCCTTAATTTGTTTGGAGGGAGAAATAAAACATTTTAAGATCAGCAGAAACCCTTTAATACCAGAGAAATACATTTTTGTTACTTGAAATAAAATAAACGCTAGCAAAACAACTAAACAAAACACAAAACAAAACAAAACAAAACAAAACTAAACTAAACTAAACTAAACTAAACTAAACACTTATTCTATTTTAGAAAGCTGCCAAAGCAATAATTCTCAACTTGATTCACTAAAAAAAGACAAACTGAAAAACAAATTAAGACATATTTAAAAACTACAAAAACTAATAAAAATGACAAACTATCAAAACTTTAACTGAAATTAAAATGAAAATAGAAAATAAAAATAAAAAGTCCATTCAAAATATTAACAAAATCTATAATAATATCTCAATGATAGTAAAATTACAGTGAACTGCATGTTGATCAAAAATAGAAACATCAAGGCAACATCAAGAGTTTTTCCCTGGATTCTCATCACAAATCTGACATTTCAAGCAGAACGCTCATCAGTTTAATTAATGAATTCACCCAGCAATGTTTAAAACTCTCAGTGCAGAGACTGATGCATGTGACAGTATCTTTAAACCGAAACAACCTCCACTGCATTCAAGCTTAACATTTGATCAGTTCATGCATCCACTGGGAATCAAACCCATGAGCTTGGTGTTGCAAGCTCCATACGATATGATTGACCTGTGAACACGTGATCGTATCTTATGAGGATCATTAATAACAGCTGTGAGTGAGGCCCAAAACACTCCTACACAGAAAACTATTAGAACTCAAGACAATCCTACAGAGTTATTAATCATCAGACAGATAAAGTGAGATTAACGAATCGCTCAGACATTATTCACTCGTTTGAAGTGAGAGACATCAATAATGCAAATCACTCGATAATAAACACTCCCATCTGTAAATGAGCAGACTGTGAAAGCATATGAAATATAATTCATTACGATACTGTGATCTGTTCATTCATTTGTCAGTCAGGCTTCTAATCGGATATGGCAGTGCTAATAACGACGTGTAATTATGAGTTACAGCGCGATTTCGTGCTTCGTAACTCTGAATTATTTCTCCAACAAACAAAAATGACATCATTTAAAATAAGACCCTAAACACATCACAATATGATTCTAGATATAAAATCAAATGGCATCAGTTGTTATTTATGAGTGTGAAGATGAATGGAATTAGGAAGTTGAATTGGAAGGACAGGAAGAGGAATTCAATGAATTGCAATTCAAGGAAATTCTACACAGGTGATGCATTCTGGGAAATGAAGTGCTTTTGTGTTTCTTTAAAACTACAGTGAATTTCATTGCAGTTCAGTTTTAAATGGCGCAAAACTCCGCTCAAAATAATTTTTTTTGGGTGAAATATTCTATACACTGCAGAAAAAAAGGATCTTTCTCAGTTTCTTAGACTTTTCTTTCAGTATAAATATATTAACATTCGAAAATCAAGACAAAAGCGAAATGACAAAATATTAAAGCTGAAAAACATACCAAAATGAAGTGAGTAAAACAAGGAAAAAAGATCTACTGATGGTTTCTTAGTATTTAAAAGTGCATGTTATTATCTGTAAGTAAAATCAATTAAAATGAATTAAAATTTTATTTTCTGATCTCACTGATGCTTTTTCTTGTTTAAAACATAAACTCAATTCATTTTGTATGCAATTTTCAGAAAACAAGTATATGTATCTACTTAATTAAATGTTGCTCACATGGTGATCAAAAATTACCTTTTTTATTTATTAAATTAATGTACTGTTTTCTAGTTCAATGTTTTATTTGTAAACAGGATTTTTATGCAGTAATTATAATCAGTGTTGGGGTTAACATTACAAGTAATGCAAGTTACGCAATCAAATTACTTTTTTCAAGTAACTAAATAATGCAATTAGTTCATTTTTATGGAGTAACAAAATATTGTAATGCATTACTTTTAAAAAGTAACTTTCCCCAACACTGATTATCCATTAACAACTTTTTGAACATACTGTAGACATGAAAATGACATTTTCAACTGAAACTCATAAATCCTGAATGCTTTAGACGACAGACTCTTTTAAAGAAGACATGTATTATTGCTGAAGTGGGAAAAAAGTGAAATAAAAAATAAATAAATAAAAGCTGCAGAAGTTTAAGTTTGTTTTGAAAAAGACACAAAAATACTATTTTCAAATTTTAAATGAAATTAATATTTTCTAAAACATATTTCACTCTAAAAACTGAATAAAAAACAAGGCCATAAATCTAAAGAAGTTGTGCTCCAAATTTGAGGTTGATATTACAAAAAAAAATAGCTTTCAGTGAGATTTTGTTCAGGTGCAGTACCAAACCCTGCCACTAGTTTTTGTATATATACGGTTTTTTTTAAATAAAATATAACATGTATAATTAATTATAATATTTAATTATATAATAATCACAAAATAATTATACATATTATATATTAATATATATATATATATATATATACATAATTGTGTATTGGACACAAAGCATTCTAATTTAAAGAAGAGAAGATGAAAGTCTGTTGAAGGAAAACACAAGATCAGATTTGTGAATATAATCTTTTATTTTCTCTAGAATGATGCAACAAATGTACACATTTTTATCTCAAGGTATAAAATTTTTTTCTTAAATAAGCATTTTTCATTCATACGTTTGCAGGTGTATTAATCATTTGTTACAAACCCTGAAGAGAGCAATGACACCAAATGAAAGTAAAAAGAGTTTGCGATACAAGCCCAGCGACGGTGACCTGATTTGACGTGAGGAAGTATTGCTCTGTGTAAAAGCCTGTCTTCTGTCTGACACAAAATAAGCATTGTTCTCAATTATATATAGATATGTACATCAAAATATACGCTCTAGTTGAAAAAGGCCTTGGTTGAAGCTATTGGTAATGGGTTATTGAACGTGTGCCGCTGACACAGACTGATGACATCATATCCAGGCGTCCACCGAGGGCGGAGCTGGACTCCAGTGCACTACAAACCTGCAAAATAAAGCACAACATCAGGCTTTCAGAAAATGTAAAAATGCAGCAGGTTTTCTGTGAGGGTTGGGTTTAGGGCTAGAGGAGAGAAAATACAGTTTGTACAGCATAAAAACAATTACACCTATGAAGAGACCCCGTAAACCACAAATACAGCATTGTGTGTGTGTGTGTGTGTGTGTGTGTGAGGTCAGATGATGAAGATGAAGTGTTCCAGTAGAGGAAGAGTCTTTCACTACAGCAGATGTTAAAAAGCCCTCAGAGATCCACACAGATCAATAACAGCTGCACAGAAAACCCACTCGACATGAACGAGCGAAACAGAGGAACGAGACACCGACGGAAACACACAAAAGAATGTTCAGGGTCAACAGAAGCGGAACAGCGTTTCTAAAAGCTCCATCGACATCATGATTTCACTCACGCCTGACTGAAAACAAACACATTTACATCCTCTGCAGTGAATGGGTGCCGTCAGAATGAGAGTCCAAACAGCTGATAAAAACATCACAATAATCCACAGCACTCCAGTCCATCAGTTAACATCTGGAGAAGACAAAGCACAGATCAAGCAGCGTTTAAACAGCTCTAAACAAATGTGTGTCTGTATTTTGATGTGAGAGACAACAGCAGATGCACTTTTTCACTGGAGGAAGTGTTATTATGGATTACTGATTCGCATTTGAGTTAAAAACGTATTAATGCTGGATTTGTTTGAGCTATTTTAAGTTGTAATGCTCGTCCATCACAGGAATAAAGAGAGAGCTGTACAATCAATCCAGGAGCGGCGCGGGTAATTTGCATCTTCATTAGCAGAAGCTTGTCACTTACGCTGAGATCTCAAGATAAAGGGGTAATTAACACAAACTGCCCCACAATTTAAGAGTTTGCCTGAAAGCACAAGCATTAATTAAACATTAAACGCAGAGGCTCGCTGTGTTTGGTCAACGTGACTGGATCCACAGGCTTTCTGCAGACCTTTTAAAATCCACTTTTTAAGACCTTTCTCAAGACCCGCACAAATAAAATGAACACCGCACAGCATCAGAGAACAAACATACAATCTCAAAATAAATCAGGTTTCTCGAATTCTTTCATTTAATTCAACAGACTGAAGCAAAACATCTAGTTTAAATCTGCAAGAGTTGATTTATTGATTATTTATTTGTTTTTTGAATTTGTTTTGTGTTCTGTTTTTTTTATATTATATTAGTGGAGGTTCATCGATATTGGTTTTTGCTAATATTTGATGACGTGTTTAAAGAATAGCATGCTTTAGTTTACTATAAAAACACACCATTTTAAATGTCTACATTGTTATATTAATTTTGGTTAAAACATGCAGTTAAACTAAATGCAAATGAGAAATTAGCTAAAATGTTTTTGTAAATATTTTCTTTAATTTCAGTTTACATTTATATTTTATTTAACACATTTTCTATGGTTTATTTTTAGTTAAATATAATAACCTGCAACACCCGAGTCTGTAAAAGGTGTTGCATGCCATTTTTTTTCCTAATAGCACTGGAAAAACACTGAGAAACTCATGAGAAAAGCTTCATACAAGCACACATCAAAGCAAACCTACAGACGAGCGAGTGAATGTGTGAATGAAAGGAAACGTACACCAGTGGAATTAATGCAAATGCTACTGGTTTCCGTGCACTCGCTAATTTGTATTTAAATTGTGTTTTGTGTCGGAAAAACACATTCATTCCCATCGACAGATAAACATCAGCAAACAAACACATTACAGACCTTCATCTGTGTGATAAAATATTTATAAAAATATACTAATATTTACTATAAAATCTACATTTTAAATAAAATGAAGCAAAAAAAATTAAAGATTTTGTTTATAATATTCACATTCATAAAAATGGTTTTGGTAATGTGTAAGAAGTATTAATGCTAAATTTACAAAATTTCAAAAAATACAAACTGAACATGTTTTTTATTTTAAATTTAAAATAAAACATTTAACAAAACGTTTATAATATTCACATTTCATGAAAAGCAACTGTTAAACAAAAGCTGTTCAGTACAGTTTCTTTAATGTTCTCATATTTACTTTTTTGCGAACTTTTTTGAAAGGTTTGAGAAGTATTCATGTTATTTTAAATGAAAAATTTAGATTCTTTTTTTTAAAGATTTTTTTTTTTTTATAAATTCACATTTCAGAAAAATGGGTTTAAAAAGTTGTTAAATATGGTTTTAAAAATGTACTTTTTTGTAATGTGTGAGAAGTATTAATGCTAAATTTAAAAATTAACTAATCTAAACATATAAAATAAAGCAAAATATTTTAAAAACTATTTATAATATTCACATTTCATGGAAAACAATAGTTGTTTCCAGGAAAAGTTGTGGTTTTGAAGTTTTTTTTTATTGTGTTTTTTTTTTTTTTTTGTTGTGTTTTGAGAGAGAATATTGTTATTACGCTGAATGTGTTTAAACATGATGTAAGGGTTAAGTTTAAACAACATGCGCTCCAAAACACTCCAGATGAAGCATGCACAATGCTCAAAGTTGTCCGTCTAATGCATGTTTACATTAAAAGTGCATTCTGTCTGAACATCAGGTAAAAACACCACATGATGTGCATTAGAGCTTTTATCAGGGCAGAAAAAAAAATAAAGAGGAGCTTGTGGAAATAAGCGGTTAGATGCACTAATTCCACCCAGCGGATGTTTCTGATATGTTATTGCTCAGAGAGAGAAAGATCTCAGGGAAGCAGCGAATGCAAAGCTGATTATTCAGGAAAGCGTGTTTCTGATTCAGACCGAGGAAAAACCAAACCTCTACGGCTAACGTGTGACTGGAGGAGCGGACCTCACTGACGGAATATTAACTATTAATTCCCTTTAAAAAAAAAAAAAAAAGAGTCAGAGGAAGATGATGATGATGATGATGAAGAGGCTGAAGTGATGTGACTCTTCTCAGAGTCTTAATGAGCCGCTGAATATTTGATGGCAGCGTGAGCTCAGAAGAGAGAAAGAGAGAGAGAGAGAGATGGATGTGCTGCTACTGATGAAATATTAACACAGAATTTAAACAGATACTTGATGCTGCAAAAAACATGTTGATAAAGTCAGTTATTGAGGTTTTAAACTACAGCACAAATAGATATGATTATAAAAACTCTTAAAGGAATAGTAAACATTAGCTTTAAATGCATCAGTGTCTCAGCAATGGATGCTCTGCAGTGAATGGGTGCCGTCAGAATGAGAGTCCAAACAGCTGATAAAAACATCACAATAATCCACAAGTAATCCACAGCACTGCAGTCCATCAGTGAACACCTGGAGAAGACAAAAGATGAAACAAATCCATCATTAAGATGTTTTTATGGGTGCCACATAGAGTGTATAATCCATAATAACACTTCCTCCAGTGAAAAAGTGCATCTGCTGTTGTCTCTCACATATTTTGTTTAGAGCTGTTTAAACGCTTCTTGATCTTTGCAGATTTCTCTCCTGTTTCAGACCAGAAACCTTTTTCACTGGAGGAAGTGTTATTATGGATTATGGACTCTATGTATTTGAGTTAAAATCATCTTAATGCTGGATTTGTTTCAGCCTTTGTCTCCTCAAGATGTTCACTGATGGACTGGAGTGATTACTTGTGGATTATTGTGATGTTTTTATCAGCTGTTTGGACTCTCATTCTGACGGCACCCATTCACTGCAGAGCATCCATTGCTGAGACACTGATGCAGTGCTACATTTCTACAAACCTGATGAAGAAACACACTCATCTTGATCTGGGATGATCTGAGCTAAACTGAACTGATCTTTTAAACTTCAGTAACACTATCAATCTGATGTCATGTCAGACAACAATTATTCTGAACAATGTCTTCTGATTGTGTGTCATAACTGAGTAACTGTGCATTAATTGATTAACTGCAGTAATGAAGTCTCCTCACCTGTGTGTCTTTACGCCGCTCTGCCCTGCGTGTCTCGTCTGGACTCGGCGGCTCGCGCCAAACCGTCTGCCATCAGAGCTTCTTCCAGACTGCGGCGCGCCTGATGCACCTTCAGCTCCTGCTCCCTGAGGAGGAAGAGGAGGAGAGCGGGATGAAGGCTCTGACCGCTGTCAATCAAACACACAACAAAAGTGTCTTTCTCTTCTCTTCTGATGGGGAAGAGGTTGATGTTTGTGAGTGGAGCTCCATCCCAGCTCACACAAACAAGAGATAAACAGCATCTAATGAAAAGCTGGTGTTGTTCAGGTTCACAGATCACCGGCAAAAAGCATTAAATAAGCACTAAAGCATCACAGCCGTGAGCTCATTAACATACTGACACATTAACAGCTACTCGTTATTCAGCAGCTGATGAACTAGACTGTTACACAGAGCTCAGTCAATCACAGCACAGCTCTTAAAGGTACAGCAGCGAACAATATCAGCACATATACGGGACAGTTCAGCCAAAATCATCAGTTATATTGTTGCAAACCTGCAGGACTTTGTTTTGGGAAATACAAACAAAAGAATATATTTTGAGAAATGTATCAGTGTTTTTCTTTATTATTATTATTATTATTATTATTTAATGAAATTCAATTAGGTCCAGTGTTATTTTAGTATTATGTTTTTATTTTATATTTTGAAATTTATTTTTATATTTTCAGTTTTTATTTTTTTTTATAATTTTGTTATTGCTGTCATTTTTATTTAGGTTTAAATTATTGATTTTTTTTGTTTTTTTTTTGTTGGTTGTTTTTGTTAATGTATTTTGTTTTGTTTTTTCAGGCAAAATGTATCTTTTTCATTTAATTTTTATTTTGCCATTTTGATTTTAGTTTAATTTCTTGTCATTTTATGCTTTTATTAGTTGTCATTTTTAATATTGGGCTTCATTTGTTTGTATTTCAGTTTCACTTTCTTTCTTTGTTTTCAGCGCATAATCAGACTTATTTCAGTTTCCAAAGTGAAATTTCTATTTTTTGTTTAAATTTCATTTCAATTTTAGTTTCCTATTTAATGATTTTGTTGTGTGCTTCTGTCATTTTTAATAGTTATCATGTTTACAATTTAGGTTTACTTATTACAATTATTTCAGACTGTTTCCAAGGCAATATTTCTAATGTTCATTTAGTTTAAGTTTTACCTTTTATGTTTTTTTTTTTTTTTTTTTTTTTTTTCAAATAAAAATGTTTTATTTCTTCTAGTTTTTGATAACCTTGATGGGGTCCAATGTTGTTTGTCTCAAATCTCAATCTGAAATTTATTTACGTAGCTCTGTTCACCATAGACTTTGTTTTAAAGCTAAAACATTTTCGAAAGATCTGGTTCCAGTTGTGACCCTGGAGCACAAAACCAGTCATAGGGAGTCAATTTTTTAAATTGAGATTTCTACATCATCTGAAAGCTGAATAAATAATCTCTCCATTGATGTATGGTTTGTTAGGAGGACAATATTTGTCTGAGATACAACTATTTGAAAATCTGGAATCTGAGGGAGCAAAAAAATCTAAATATTGAGAAAATCATCTTTGAAAGTTTTTCAAATGAAGTTCTTCGCAATGCATATTACTAATCAAAAATTAAGTTTTGATATATTTACAGTAGGAAATTTACTAAATATCTTTCATGAACATGATCTTAATATCCTAATGATTTTGTCATAAAAGAGAAATGTATAATTTTGTGACTCATACAATGTATTGTTGTCTATTGCTACAAATATCACTGTGATACTGATGACTGCTTCTGTGCTGCAGGACACAGATGTTCTTGAAAACATTCTTTTGTGTTTCCACTGAAAAAAAAAAAAAAGTGAAACGAAAAAAGAAAGAACGAAAGTGACATGAATGATCTCTTTGATGAAAAAGGTCAGAGAAGAGGAAAATTATGATGAAAAATTAAATCATGACTGTTTGGGTTCAAGACGTCTTGACTAACGTTTCTAAGTGTCTTTGAGGGAAGATCCTGTAGAATCCTGAGCATGCTGCTGTCATCAGATGCTCATAAAGAACAACACACACACACGCACACACACACACACACACACAAACAAACCCACTCTCTACACACGCACAAACATACACGCACACACACTCAGTACACACGCACTCACACACACGCGCACACACACACACACACACACTCACGGAGGCTTTTGTCACGGCTCTTACGAGACGGAGGAAGGAGCGCGTGCTCAAAATGATAATGATGTGCATGAATGGCTGACAGCCCTGAGTTTCCATCAGGGCACACAACACAAGATCTGCAGATGAAACACACGCCTATTGCATGCCACGCTATCACTGATTCTGCTCATATATGAACTCTCAATCGCTCCCTTCTTACAAAATGAAGAGAACACAGAGAGACTGAAATCTCTCTGGGCCCTCACAGACACCACACAGCTCTAATGCTGAGGTCTCTAAACACACACACACACACACACGTGCTGCCTGCGTGTGTTCTACTGCCATCTTGTGTTTTGGACTGGAAAACTGTCTTAAGACATTGGACCTGGTAGAGAAGAAATTATGACTTTTACTTCCTTCAGATTATTATCAATCTGACCAGCCATACTTTCAGTATTGGAAACATATCTGTGTCAACAATAACAGAACTATTAATAGACAACAAATGAAGTCATTATAAACAAAATAAGTGACTTCTAAAAAAAAAAGATAATAAATTAATTAATTAAAAATAAAACAAACCAAATAAATAATAAGTAAATAAATAAATCAATTTTACAACTAAATATAAAAACAATTAACCATTGTTCAAAATAAGTAAATCACTTTAAAAACTAATATATATTTTATCAAGGTAAAACAAATAAATAAATAGTTTTGTCATTTAAAATAAACACATAAATGCATTATTAATAATTAATTAAATCAATTAATTAATATAATAACAGGTTAAAAATAAACCTATTAACATAATATGAGATAAAAATTCCATTACATCGGTTAAAAAAAAAATAAACCACTAAAATATAATCACACAAATGTAAAAATATGGAAAATATATTAACGTTTTGACATAAAGTTATTTAAAATAAATGCATAGATAATTCATTGCAAATAAAGAAATAAAAGTTAAAGTAATTAAAAAAATGAAAATAAATAAAAATTAAAAATGTTAATAATTTCAAATAAATAAAATACATTTTAAACATAAATAATAACTAATTATTAAACAAATAATTAAAAGAAACAAAATGAAATAAAACATTAAATAAGTAATGCAAATAATTTATTTTAAATAAATAAATAACCAAACAAACAAATAAATATTTCATTTTCTCCAGGAGATATATTTATATATTTATGTTTCAGTGCCGTCCATTGCTATGGCACAAAAAGCACTCTGCTTATAATCACTAAAAAGCGGTCACTCGTCTTAGTTCATCGTAACCTCACAAAGTTCTGTTATAATAAATCTTTTATTTAAATTGCATCTACAATTTGTGCTGAACACAACATCTGAAAAAAAACTAACTCAAATTTGAGCTCGGTGGGGAAGTGGATTCTACCTTAACTGTCAGTCCTGACTTCATTTATTCAAAGTGTTAATAGGTTCAACCCAACCTTCTGCTACAACCAGCCGTTTTAAAAACCACTGCACCACAGCACA
Organism: Cyprinus carpio; assembly: GCF_018340385.1. Taxonomy (NCBI): domain Eukaryota; kingdom Metazoa; phylum Chordata; class Actinopteri; order Cypriniformes; family Cyprinidae; genus Cyprinus; species Cyprinus carpio. Next base: position 36,214,568 of record NC_056601.1, on the reverse strand, counting down.
GGCCCAGCGGTCTCATCCGTCATGCTGAAGAAACTCCAGAACGCTAAACAAATACAGCAGGAAAATCCTATTCCACTTGTGTTTTTCAACAGCAAAGCATCCAATTTAGTGCCGGAGTGAAATGCCTCTCGTGCATCAATCTCAGGAGAAGCAGCTCGGCCTGAACGGTGACACTGACTCCCCGAGGAACCCCATGAATACATAACACATCACTGTTAACAGAGCCGACGATCACACACAGTGTAACAATCACTCATCACACTGCAGCATTACAGAGCACAATCAATGCATTCAAACACTTTTATAATGCATTATGCATAAAGGTTTGCATTATTTTTCAGGTGTTTCTGTTTGTTTATGTTTGATATTAAATATGGATTGGATTAAATAAAAGATAAATATTAGAAGAAAACCATAACGTACTTAAATACTTATATGTGTATATATAAGTGATTATTAGGTGCATTACAAGGCACACTTAATGCATTAAATTGAAAAAAATGTCATATAATATTAGATGATAACATTTTAGATGAAAAACTTAGGCACAATTAATGCACTTAATTTAAAAATAAAAACAATATCAGATGTTAAAATATTAGATGAAAAGCTTAAAGCTGCAGTCCGTAAGTTTTGCCTCTTTTTTTCCATCTCTGTCTGAAAACCTGCAAAATACTGATTTTGGATTATTTTTACGGACTGCAGCTTTAAGTACAATTAATGCATTAAAACAATTATATTTATATAGGCACGATTAATGCATTAATATAAAATAAAACATTAGATTAGAAAAGACATAACTAATGCATTCAAATATTTTTAGAATGCATGGAATATTAATGTTGTAAAGTTACACATGTGATGTTTCATGTACAGTAATGTGGAGTATGTTTTCTTTTGTAGTCGTGTGTGGCTTTGAAGTTTTTGCTGTGCGGTGCTTTGTGTTTGTCGTTGTGTTTGGGTTTGTTGTGGGTTGGCAGAGGGGGTGTGATGCGTGATGGGCGCCGAGCTCATGTGCAGCGCGCTAGCGATGGCCGACAGAAGCGTCTCGTCCGTCGAGTCCGGCCCCATACCTGCGCCACAGCACACATGTTAACCAGCGATCGCGAACGCATTCAAACCAGACCCAACCAGCCTTACTCTGTAAACCTTTGGGCAGATCCATCGTCCTGAGCGCTTCCTCCGACACGTCCGACGAGCGCAGACCCTTCAGCCGCCTCTCCCAGAACAGCTGCGCAAAACACACAACACACTCATGAAGACTCAGAGATTCACGCTGTGAAGAATATAACAAATGTGTCCCTGCAGCACAGAAGCAGTCATCAGTAGCACAGGTATATTTGTAACAATAGACAACAATACATTGTATGGGTCACAATTATACATTTCTCTTTTATGACAAAAATCATTAGGATATTAACGTTAAGATCATGTTCCATGAAGATATTTAGTAAATGTCCTACCGTAAATATATCAAAAACTTAATTTTTGATTAGTAATATGCATTGCTAAGAACTTCATTTGAACAACTTTAAAGATGATTTTCTCAATATTTAGATTTTTTGCTCCCTCAGATTCCAGATTTTCAAATAGTTGTATCTCAGACAAATATTGTCCTCCTAACAAACCATACATCAATGGAGAGATTATTTATTTATATTTCGTAAACCTCAATTTAAATAAATTGACAGTTTTAGTTGGTTTTGTGTTATGGATTGTTTTGTTATATAGTGTCATATTTTATACATAAAAACTTACAATAGAAATACAAAAACACAAATGTTGCTTTGGCAACTAAAACTACTAAAACTGAAAACAAATTACAACAACAACAAAACAATTAAAATAAATTAGAAATACACAAAAAAGAAAATTTAAAATATTTAACAAAGTTAATTAAAAACTAATTCATAAATGTTAAAGAATTAAAAAATATTAAAATAATACATTTAAAAAAATAAAAATGAAAAAAGTTGTTAATTGTAAAAAGTAGTTAAATGTAAAAAAGAAAATTAAATTAAAAGATAGTTAATAAAATTTAAAGTTATTTATGTTAGCAAAAGTACTAACATTACTAAAACTAAACTGAAAAATAAAGCTAAACAGAAACAAATAAAAACATAACAAAATGAATAAAACTATCATCTGAATTGAAAAAAACAGTTTTATAAAATAAAGGCAAATTCAAAACAAATTACTGAATGTTAAAGTTGAAGTACTATAATTACTAAAACTGAAATAAAAAATTAAAGCAATGTAGAAATACATTAAAAACTTAAAATGACAAAAGCATTTAACAAAACTACTTAATCTTAAACTACAACTGAAATAAAAACTGAAAATATAAAAATAAAGCTAATTCAAGACTAATTAATAAATGTTAAAGATGAAACCCTACAATTACTCAAATTAAACTGAAAAAAATAATTAAGGCTAAATAGAAACATTTAAAAATTATACAAATGACCAAAATACATAAAGTTATTAAAACAAACTAAAATTAAAACTGCTAATGTAAAAATTAATAGCTAATTCAAAACTAATTTATAAAAGATAAAATATAAAAAACTCAATTAAAATAAAATAAATTAATTAATTAATAAAAAATAAAACTATATTACTGTACACTACACTATATTATAGTTAATACTATGTTTCATATTATTATAATACTGTATTATAATTATATGATCATATGCTATATTATAAAGTATTACATAATATATATTATAAACAGTGTAAGTATAAATGAGTGTGAGAATATTTTCTCACTGTGTTCCTCACTCAAGTAAGTCATATTTTTTTTAGTTGTGAATGATTATGATTAAATGATAATGAGTGTGAGAATATTTTCTCACTGTCCTTTCACTAACACTAACATCTTCACGGCGTGTAAATGATAATGAGTAAATGATGAATGATAACGATCATGTGAATCTAATCAGCCTCGTGGTCTTCAGAGTCCAGATCTGATCTCAGAGCGCAGACGAGTTCGGCCCGGAGGAGCGTTTGTGTGTTTGCTGGTCAGACATCAGCGGCGGCGGCCCGTGGGACACATAAACCCAACCACCGCTCATAAACACAGCAGGAGTTACTGAGCCGCAGGCTTAGATAAAGCTCACCAACGAGCGCCACGGGGCCCGTAGAACTAAACCCACCCTCGGATACTGTAACAGCCCCAAATATATATATATCACACCCACTCTCACTGAAGAACACCACCTTCACAAATCATGACACGCATCAGCTACTGATCTTTCTGCTCGCCGAGGCTGTGATTATTCAAGGAAACATGTCAAATGTAAAATAAAATAGCTCAATATTATTAGACTGTAAAATAGTGTGAGTGTGTGTGTGTGTGTGTGTGTGTGTGCGTTTGCGTGTGAGAGTGTGCGCGTGTGAGAGTGTGCGTGTGTGTGTTGCGTGTGCGTGTGAGAGTGGTGCGCGTGTGAGAGTGTTGTGTGTGTGTGTGTGTGTGTGTGTGTGTGTGTGTGTGTGTGTGTGTGTGTGTGTGAGTGTACGTGTGTGTGTGTGTGTGTGTGTGAGTGCGTGTGTGTGTGTGTGTGTGTGTGTGGAGAGTGTGTGTGTGTGTCTGTTACAGTGTGTGTGTGTGAGAGAGAGTGTGTGAGAGTGTGTGAGAGTGTGTGAGAGTGTGTGAGAGTGTGTGTGAGTGTGTGTGTGTGTGTGTTAGAGTGTGTGTGTGTGTGTGTGTGTGTGAGAGAGAGAGAGAGAGAGAGAGAGTGAGTGTGTGTTTGTGAGTGTGGGTGTGTGTGTGTGAGTGTGGGTGTGTGTGTGTGTGTGTGTGTGTGTGAGCATAATTTATAATCAATAAAATGAATGAATCAATCAAAATAAATCCAGAAATAAAAAAAATTACAAATAAAATTTTAAAATTGACATAGACTAATAAATAAAATAATTTATATTGGCCAATAAATTTACTAACTTTATTAATTATTTCAAAGAAATAAAAAAAATAAAAAAAGCAGTAAATAAATAAATAAAAACCCAATTGACAAATTTACATAGACCAATAAATAAACTAAATTAATTAATGAATTAATTAAATAGCATCATAAATGCATGGATAAATAAATAAATAAACCCCACATCATATAAGCCCATATCTAGAAAACAGAGCACAATCAGCAGATTTCCTTTGCAATGTGCATAATCTATTCCGACTTTATAAAGATATTTCCTGCAGCAGGCATCATATCTGTGAGTCTAGAAAACAAGACGTCAGAAGTGCTCCTTATATCCAGCTTTAAGTCTGAAGTGTGATGAATGTGAGTGTATTAATGAAAACAGAACATCCATCTCTGAACTCTCTGTCTGCCAAACCTCCAGAGACTGAACACACACTCCTTCAGCGGCCTCTGGTGCTCAGTCTAACACACAGCTTCAAAATGCAACTAAATGTAACTGTTTATTTAAGAGTATTCCAGAGAGATGAGTAATTATTTGGTTACACTTTATTTTAAGGTGTCATTGTTACAGTGTAATTATACATTTAAATACTGAGTAATATTAATTAATTACATGCATTTACTATATGGTTAGGGTTAGGATTAGGGTTTGTCTTCGGGTTACTTGTATGTAATTATGCATAATTTATTGTTATTATTATAGTATGTACATGTAATGTAACAAGGACACCTTAAAATAAAGTGTTACCATTATTAAAACTTCTGGCCAATGTAATATTCAGACTAAATTAAGCACATATCATCTGTCTTATTATGGCTGCATTTCTGCATTAATGTACAACAAGCTTCAGATCAGGTTTTCATTCATTGTAAAAAAGCTTAAATATAAAAACTAGAAGAAAAACTTGAAACCATCATTTAAAATGTTGCATTAGCAATCAACCGGAGTAAAAATATTAATTGCTGAAATAATAATACAAAAGAGCTAGATAGAAATACAAAAAATGAATAAAAATAAAAGCACATGACAGAATTACTAAAACCGAAAATAAAATTGCAATTTGATGGAGATGAAGTGATAACTAAAACTTAAAAATAGTTTTCGTTAACTGAAAAAAATGCAATAAAATAAAAGACAAAAAATAAGGTATTTAGAAATTTTTAGAAAAATTTATGATTTGAAAATGTATATTGTGAGTTATTGATTTAGGTCTCGTGTCTCGTCTGTTGCTTTGTTGTGTTGTGTTTTTGTTTTGTTTTTGTTGTTGTTGTGATTTTTAGTTTACCGGCTGTTTGAAGATGGAGGCTGTCTGTCTGATGGGCAGCGCCGTGTTCAGATCCGGCTTCCCCTAAAACACAGACACGCATTTACAAAACACTCTTGTACATCAGGATCCAAACGCTGAAAATCTGCTGCTTTAGGACTGAACTATATTTCTATGAGACGAATCAGAGGTCAGTGAAGGAGAAGGATCGGACTGAACTCAAAGATCTGGTCTGGACAGCGGCTGGACTGTGTGGGAAAGGGCACAAGCGCTGCTGGACAAAGCAGCATTAATACAGAGAGCTTAGAGAAGAACGGAGAGAGTCAGTGCTTCATCTCAGTCCACAAACACAGTCTGTCCACACTTCTTCAGTCACACACTCACACATCACTGCTGCTGACTGCTTTTTACTGATTTTTGAGGAAATTTCATTAAAAATAAATACAAATTCATTAATACAATAAAAAATAAAAATCCATTACAATAAAATAAAATTCATTCAAATTAAATTCAAAATAATAAAAATAATACACTTCATTAAATAAAATAAACAAATAACTAAATAAATAATTTCATATAAATAATAAGTATTATTAAGTAATCATTTGATCAGTGATTATTTTTAGTGAATATTTAGGAAATATTATGTACCATGAGTGTTTGTTTAGAATAAACAAAACAAGTAAAATTCAATAAAATAAATAAAATTAGTAAAATTCATTAAAATAATAATTCATATGAATACAGCTAATATGCATGAAAAAAAAAATATATTCCATTCAATCATTCATTCTTGTTTATAGTAGAAGAATGAGAATGATTTTCATGTTCACAGATCATTCACATTTAGCTCCTTTCTATTGGTCTACATCACATTTACTGTAATACTGAAACAGTGTGTGTGTGTGTGCCTGCGTGCGTGTGTGTGTGTGTGAGAGTGTGTGTGCATGAGTGAGTCTGTGTGTGTTTGTGTTTGTGTTTGAGTGTGTGTGTGTGTACACGTGTGTGTGTGTGCGTGTGCGTGTGATTGCATTTGTGTGTGTATGTGTGCTCATGTGAGTGAGTGTGTGTGCGTGCGTGCAAGTCTGTGCGTGCGTGTGAGAGTGTGTGTGTGTGTGTGACTGTTTGTGTGCATGTGTGTGTGTGAGTGTGTGTGTGTGTGTGTGTGTGTGTGTGTGTGTGTTTGTGTGTGCATTGTCTGTTTGTTTGTGTGTGCGAGTGAGTGTGTGAGTGAGTGTGTGTGTGTGTGTGTGCGCGCATTGTTTTTGTGACATATCAGGACACAACTTTGTATAATGTCATGGGTCTGTCACAGGTATTACAAGGTGAGGGTGACTTATGAGGACATAACCCATGTCCCCATTTTTCAAAATGCTTATAAACCATACAGAATGAGTTTTTTTTTGAGAAAGTAAAAATGCACAAAGTTTCCTGTAAGGGGTAGGGTTAGGAGTAGGGTTGGTGTAGGGAGATAGAATATACAGTTTGTACAGTATAAAAACCATTACGCCTATGGGATGTCCCCACAATTCACAAAAATAAACACGTGTGTGTGCGTGCATGTGGGTAAATGAGTCTGTGTGTGTGTGTGTGCGTGCATGTGGGTAAATGAGTCTGTGTGTATGTGTGTGTGTAGGGCAGAAGTGTGTCACGGGGCGAGGCGCGTCACCACACCTCTATAACGTCCAGCATGACGAACACAGACCTGTTCTGGAAGTTATGAACGCATGATCTCAGAATTCTGAGCCAAACCTTTCCTGTCTCATCAGACGTTATGACTCATAATGATGAAGATTTTCCCTTTAAATCAGCTCATTAAGAGCAAACGAAGAATCTGAGAGTCTGCTGAACTGAAAATGAAAGCGTATGAAGGTTGAGATCATATCAGAGTCCTGAGAGAAGCGCACAGACACGCCTCACAGGATCAGCAAGCAAAACTACAGGACAAACCAGACAGCAGCTCAGCTCGGCTCCACAAAGCAAACTGGGTCACGCATAGATGTTAGTTTGAAAACGTGGTTTATTGAAAGCGTTTTTTTTAGGTTAGATGTTTTCTTTTTTTCTATTTACACTAAGCCACTTAAAACGAAAACATATTTTCGCTGATGGTCGGGAACGCCTCTTCACCGAATGTTGTCGTGTGTGCACCTCGTCAGTGTTGTGTTGAGTAGTGCGTGCAGCTATGATAAGACCAGTCTTCTATTCGTGTAGTGTGAGCTTCCCATAAACGCAACTGCGCACATTTTCATGCAACTCCACACAACTCTACACAACTATTTACATATCCTCAAAACTCCTCACAACTCTGCATTCCCATACATTTTCACACAACTCCATGCATCTCCATACAACCCTTTACCCCCCCCACAACCCTATGCATCTTCATGCATCTCCACACATTTCCATGCAACTCCACATATCTCCATACAACTCTTCACATCTCCACACAAATTTTAAAACTCCTCATAACTCTGCATTTCCACACATCTTCACACATCTCCATACAACTCTTCACAACTCCCTGCAACTCTATACATCTTCACGCATGTCCACACAACTCCTCGCAACTCCATGCATCTTCACACATTTTCATGCAACTCCACATATCTCCATACACAACTCTTCGCATCTCCACGCAACTCTTTACAACTCCACACATTTCCATCTAACTCCACATATCTCCATACAGCTCTTCACAACTCCACGCATCTCTACACAAATTTTAAAACTCCTCACAACTCTACATTTCTACGCATTTCCACACAACTCCATGCATCTCCATAAAACTCTTCACAACTACCCGCAACTCTACACATCTTCACACATTTCCATCTAACTCCACATATCTCCATACAGCTCTTCACAACTCCACGCATCTCCACACAAATTAAAAAATTCCTCACATCTCCACACATTGTCAATGAACCAAACGACCTGAGAGAGTGAGATGTGTGTGTTGTCAGTACCTTGCTCAGGCTGAGGTTGTCACTGCGCAGTCTCTGCTTGTTCTTCTGCATCTTGCTGGGCATCATTTTGCCCGTGCGGAAGTCGAAACATCCCAGATCCACCGAGTTCCCCAGATAGCGGGATAGCTGCGGTTTACTGCGGAACTTCTTTCCTGTGGGACTGGAGCAAAAAACATCAACATCAACATCAACACACTGAATGACTCAACCTAGTTTATCCTAAAAACTCGTCTGACTTCAGAGCGGAGGTTTAATTCTCTTTTGTTCACCAAGGCTGCATTTATTTGATCAAAAACACAGTAAAAATAGGGATTTTTATTTTATATAATACTGTAAAAACTGAGTGTGAATCTCTGTTAAACTGTAATGTATTTCTGTGATGTGCAGCTGTATTTTCAGCATCATTACTCCAGTCTTCAGTGTCACATGATCTTCAGAAATCATTATTATCAATGTTGAACACAGTTGTGCTGCACAATATTTTTGTAGAAACTGATACATTTTATTTTTCAGGATTCACAGATGAACAGAAAGTTCAGACAGCGTTTATTATTGTAACATTATAAACTGTAAATTCTGATCAATTTAATGCATCCTTGATGAATAAAAGAATTAATTTGATACATTTTATAAAATAATTAATTTCTTTTAAAAAAAAAATTCCCATCGACTGTAAACTTTTGGTAGTTGAGCTGTGTTTTGGTTAGAAATGAAAACATACAGATCCAGTTTTCACATGAAATCAAAACTGGCTCCAGCTGATGTCATCAATCCCTTTAATTAATACAGATCCAGTTTTCACATGAAATTAAAACTGGCTGTCATGATATCAGAAAGTTAAGTCCCATCCTGCAGTTTCTCTCAGAAAGCTGTCTTATTATTGAGGTGGAGTGTGTTGTGAATGTGGTTTCTTGTTGATTTGAATGGTTTCCAGTCTGAGAGTAAAGCGCTAATCTGCTCAGATAAAGCTCTGGTCCGCAGGAGTGCTGACCCTTGGACTGACCGCAGCAAACCAGACTTCAGCAGGACTAGTTAACCCGCAGTGACCGCTGTATGGTTGACACGTCCACACCAACTTACTCGCCCATTACATGACGTCATATCAGCAGCAAAGGCTATTTTCATGGCAAACACATAGGAGAAATTGAAATATTCATATTTCAAGTTTCAATTTATTTGTCTTTTTTAATATATAGCACAATACATATTGTTGCAAAGCAGCTTCACTGAAAAATGCACGTTTCAATCAGTGTTTTTTTTTTTTTTTTAATGTTTTATTTTATTTTGTTTTTTGATTTTAAGTATTTCTGTATTTTTTATTCTTTTTTTATTTCAGTTGTACATCAAGTTAAACTTAAAAAAAATAGAAATGTTATTTTGTAAACTAGCTGAATTAAAAAGAAAGAAAACTCTTTAAAAGGCATTTTTTACAGCAAGTCTTTTAAAAACCTCCACTGAAGAAATTTCTGAATAAAATCAGTTTGAAACGTGAGAGGAAAACTGAAGTAATAAATGTAAAATGTTTTATTTAACTGAACCACTGCAACACTTTCATCTGCAGTGTTCTTCTTCAGGTTTCGTCCGTAAGGTCTACAAAACAACAAGCGTGTTTTTGGCCGAGTCGGCACACTTCTGCTTCCAAACTCACAATCCAAACCCTGCCCTGTGGAAGCCTGCCAAAATTCACCTTATGACCTTTGAACTACACGTAAATAAACCTGTATTCTGCAGCTCGGCTTTGGACCGTCAGTGTGAATCTGTCGACGCGGCACACACACATTCACTCACAAACACTTACACACACTCACAAACACACACTCACACACACACACCACTCACAAACACACACTCACACACACACACACACACACTCACACACACAGGCGCAGGCATTCTGGCCTGACGTGCAAATCTGTGGTAATGCTCTCGTTTACTCCTTCTCACCATGAAGAGGACAAGAACATGAGGAAACACTCTGCCACAGGCGGCACAGACAAAAATACACTTTATGGTGCTGTAGTTACAGTAATAAGTGCAGTAAACGGTAAAGATGGTGGCGAGATGATTATCAGTCTGCAGCACTGCTGGAGGAACATGACACACTGCAGACGCACTGAACTTCTACTCATTCACACACTCAACACAAACAAGCAGAATTAGAATGTGTGTGTGCTTTTTGAAAATCTTCAGATATCACAAAAACAACTGATCTAATAAATAAAGTGACTCCAGTTATTGCTTTACATTTTGCAGGCGTTTTTATCCAAAATGACTTGCAAAGGTTGTTTTTCTCAAAACATGGCCTTTATGCAGTATAATTAGCAGATGCGGCCAAACTGCATCAGGAAAACACATATCAGAGAAATAAATATTCTACAAAATTAAAAGGCAGGAAATGTGACTTGTTATGACTAAAATAATACAATACAAATATTTAAAATATTCTTAAAAACATGAAATGAAACTGAATTTTATTTGTTTCATTTTTAATAATGCTTCATGTTTAATTACACTCATGAGTGGCATTTAATATGAACATGACATGTGTTTCCAATAAGTGTTGACATTTCATGAATGTAAATCGTTTGTTAATGCATGTAATGAGGTAATATAAGCTCACTGAGAATTACAATGTTAAAAGGCAGGAATCTAAGCAGGATTGAGAGCATATGAGCCATTACACTCGTATACTTTAATTGCAAGGCTGCAAAACTGTGAGTGTAGCAGAAGTGCAGCCAGTGAACACTGTCAGCGGTGCGGTGAGAAGCTGCAGAAAATGAGTCCACAGCAGAGATGGACGAGCCGCAAACACTGCATGAGTCAGACTCAGAGATGAGTCAAAACCGAGAAAACACACACACACACACACACACACACACACACACACACACACACACACTCGCACATACACACACTCAAACACACTCGAACACACACACTCACACACACTAGAACACACCAGAACACACTAGAACACACACACACACACACACACACACACACACACACACACACATATTTGCACACACACACACACACACACACACACATATTTGCACACACACACACTCAATCACACACACACACGCTCGCACACACACACGCTCGCACACACACACACTCGCACACACACACTCACTCGCACGCACACACACATTCCACACACACTCAATCGCACACACATATTCGCACACATACTCAATCACACACACACACACACACACACACTCAATCGCACGCACAACACACACACACACACACACAAACACACAAACACACAAACACACACACACACACACACTCAATCGCACGCACAACACACACACACACACTTGGGCAGGGCCTATCTGGCATTAACATGCAGTAAGACACAGTGTGCAAACCACAGGCTCTGAGAGTTTCTGAAAGCTGATATGAGCAGAGGCCGAGACACAGAGACACCAGACGCTCCAGCAGGGCGTTCCCACTCCATGTTACACAGACAGAGAAACAGACAGACAGAGATAGATGGACAGACAGACAGAGAAACAGATGGACAGACAGATGGATGGAGAGATGGACAGACAGACAGAGAGACAGATGGATGGATGGACGGACAAACAGACATGCAGAGAGAGAGACAGAGAGACAGACGGACAGACAGATAGAAAGACAGATGGAAGGATGGATGGACGGATGGAAAGATAGAAAGACAGAGAGACAAACAGACAGACAAGCAGACAGACAGATGGATGGATGGACAAACAGACATACAGAGAGAGAGAAAGAGAGACAGACAGAAAGACAGATGGATGGACGGACAGATAGAAAGACAGGTGGAAGGATGGATGGACGGATGGAAAGTTAGAAAGACAGGGAGACAAACGGACAGACAGGCAGACAGACAGCTGGATGGATGGATAGACAGACAGACAGAGAGACAAACGGACACACAGACAGACAGACAGACAGATAGAATTAAGGAAGGAGGGAAGAAGGGAAGGAAGGAGGGAAGGGGGAGAGGGTGATGGAGAGAGGGGTGTGGACACAGAGAGGGATGTGGAGAGAGAGAGGTGGAGAGAGGGAGGGAAGGGAGAGAGACGGATGGACTGACAGGACAGAGAGGACAGGACAGACAGACAGACGGGTGGACAGACAGACAGACAGACAGACAGACAGAGAGACATGGACAAACAGACATACAGACAGAGAGACAGACAGACTGAGAGACGGACGGACAGACAGACAGACAGAGAGACAGGTGGACAGACAGACAGACAGAGAGACAGAGAGACAGACAGACTGAGAGACGGACGGACTGACAGACAGAAAGGGGGACAGATGGACAGAGGGACAGAGAGACAGACGGACAGACAGACAGAGAGACAGACTGACTGAGAGACGGACGGACAGACGGACAGACAGACAGAGAGACAGATGGACAGAGGGACAGAGAGACAGATGGACAGACAGACAGACAGAGAGAGAGACAGACTGAGAGACGGACGGACAGACAGACAGACAGAGAGATGGATGGACAGACAGACAGACAGAGAGAGAGACAGATGGACAGAGGTACAGACAGACAGAGAGACAGATGGGATGAATGCATGGACGCATACAAGCCTAACAACACATTTAATCACCGTTCACCTAAAGCACACACAACTGAACGAATCAAACTCACTACAGAGAGCAAATGAGAGAAGAAACCGACTGTGATTCTATCTGACTGACCGGCTTCATGCAGACTAGTTCACTCAACCAGTTACCAACACAATCAACCAGCTACTCGCTCTCATTTTGACTCCAGTCCGTCATCATTTACTTCCTCTCATGACGTTCAATGCTGCATGACTTTCTGTGGAACTTAAACGCAGATAATATTCATCAGAACCACACTCTCGGTCACCATTCACTTTTATTATATGGAAACACAAGCATTTAGAGTGAATACAGCGGAGACTTGTTTTTTTGTTTTGTTTTTTAGGGTGAATTATTCCTTTAACAATTCTATAATACAAAAAAAATGTTACTAAACAATAGTCTTTCAGTGCACTTTTTATCAATAATCATCATTAAATCATTTATTAATAAAACTGTCAAAAGATTAATTATTTCATAGTTATTGTTGTGTATAGTTTAAAACACCCATTTGCAGTGCAAACATTTTGTTTTTGACAAGGTAAGAGGAAAGATCAATAATAAACTAATAACTGTAAAAAAAAAAAGATAGTTACTATTTATTTCATCAGTAATCATAAATAAATGTCAATGACAAATATAAATTGCCATAATTATTTTTAATAATATATTTTACTACAAACAATTACTGTGAAATTATTTCTCCTTTACAGTAATTATTTGTGCCCAGTTTAAAGTGTGTTAACACACCTGTGTGTAAATAAAAAATTACCTGCAATAAAAAAAGTACAAAAAAGTATTATATAAAGATTTTATAAATTATTAATTGAAAAATCATGTAATTTCTTCTTTAGATGATAGACAATTTTATTTATATGGAAATAATAACTGTAAACAATTACAATTGTTAATGATTATGACTTAAGTAAATAGTGTTAAAAATGTATTAAGAAAAATATATTGGTTTTAATTAGCTAGCATTGATATTTTACCTGTAGTGAAGAAATATAAATATAAATAAAATGTATATCTGGGTTGGAAATGACCATTTTACTTATAGTTTTAATGTACTGACAGTGTGTTGTTAAAACTCTCTGCTTTACTTGTACAAGCCTGTGTAAAGACTTGACGGTGAATTTAAGCGTCGCTTTCACACTGCAAACTCACATTTAACATCATTTGTTTAGTAGATTGAGCCACACAAGAGGAAAGGCTCAGAGGATTTTACTACAGTTTTCCATCCGCATAAACACCGAAGCGCTTCGGCCGTAGTCTTAGTTGATTTTACTAGTTTTCCATCCGCATAAACACCGAAGCGCTCCAGAGTTTATTGGGAATGACTCAATAACAGTTCACAGTTCGCAGCACTAACAGGAAGTCGTCTGTTGGCTTGTAGCCTGTTTGCGCTCGAGTGAGACACAATGAAACTAATGAAGCTCCATTAGTGAACATCATCAAGAGAGACGTCAGCAGAGAAACAGGACCATATCTAATCTATCTAATCTATAATAACACTTCCTCCAGTGAAAAAGTGTTCTGGTGTGAATCAGGAGAGAAATCTGCACAGATCAAGCAGTGTTTTTGCTTTTTTATTAAATGTAAATGTTTACAAGAGGAGATGAACTTTTTTAATGGAGTATGTGTTATTATGGGTTGTAGTTTTTATGTGTTTGAGTTAAAAACATCTTAATGATGGTTTTTTTTCATCTTTTGTCTTCTCCAGATGTTCACTGATGGGACTGGAGTGGTGTGGATTACTTGTGGATTATTGTGATGTTTTTATCAGCTGTTTGGACTCTCATTCTGACGGCACCCATTCACTGCAGAGCATCCATTGAGTTCTATATGCACTTAAATGGAATGTAACAGGAAGTGATGTCCCTCAGATGTCCTGAGACGCCACAGACCGAGTGCATCACTTGAGGACTGCAGATATATTCTGATGGCAGATCAGTTTACAGGCCTTCCGCTGCCATGATGGCACCTTACACACACTCTCTCTCTCTCTCTCTCACACACACACACACACACACACACCCTTCCCCCACGGTGTGTGAACAAACGCAGCAGCTTCATGGCGCTTGACTCACTGCAACACTGAAAACACACATGAATCTCTCCAGACGGACTGGAGAAGAGGGTTTGACTCGAGTCGCAGGCGTCGTGTGTGTGATGAAGTCTGAGTAGTAATCAGACACCGACGGTAATCTGAGTCACGTCTCATCACACAAACACTGCACAGCAACACTCTTACTGCCCCTGATTTAGTGTCTGACCAATGTAGAGAATCAAAAACCATACAATCAGGGTCTTTTCTGCACCTTCAATTTATAAAAAAAAAAAAAAAAAGGTTTTTGCATGCATTTTGCAAAAGAAAACGTATAATGCAATTTTTGCATGCACTTTGCATGCATTAAAAATTGCAGTTGCAATTTTTAGCTCAAAAAAAAAGTATAGTGTACATTAGTACTATATTACTATTACTACAGTATAGTATATATTGTTTATTTCAGTGAGGACTGTCCAGTTATCATGTCAGATACATAAAACAAATCAGATACAAACACACTCCAGCCATCTGAATAAAGACGAGATGACTCGCTTGAGGGTTTTGAGAAGTGAAACTTGGTAAGTTCAGCACGGCTCCAAAATATCATCAGCCAGTCAGCTTTTTGATTATCAGCATAACATCAGCTAATACTAGCTAAATCCGCTGCTTAGACAGTAAAGTAAGAAGGAGAAAACCGAATACTTCTCGCTCAAAATCACTCATTTAATACAGCAGGTCCACTGGAGAAGCTTTCCAGGTAAACAGACGAGGCTCTGAAGCCGATCAAGAGAGCTCAAGCTGCAGCGCTTTTGCACAAAACACACATCAAACAGACAGTGACGGTCCATCAGAGACTGAGACCAGCTCAAAACCACGACTGCACGTGTACACTCATAAAACTAAACACTGATACATTAATATCACTGACTGACAGCTCACAGAAGGTTTGGAGAAGCACACATGCTCGTCATACTTTGATGGGTTTGAGACAAACACCAGGAGGATCTGACACTGTGATCATCTGCTGGACACACCAGCAGTTCGTGGAGCTCTGATAAAGTCTCTTCCTCACTCTAACAGGACTGAATCATTCATGTATCAAGGTCACGGCCTCAGCGCGTTCAAACAGGAACAACACTCGGCCTTCTCATCTCACGGAGAAAAAAGAGCTAGACTGATCTGCTGATATCTGCCCCATCAGAGAGTTTTCACCGGGAAAAAAAAATGTATATGATTTAGTGTTATTTTAGCATCACTCAGATACTTTTATAGTGTTTTATCATCACTGTTTTGAATTTGTTTTTATTTTTATATTTTCCTTTTTTTTAATTACTTAGTTTTCTAGATTTCTAAGTTTTTGTTGTTGTTGTTTTAAATTTGTCTAAATAGCTTTTATTTTAATTTTAGTACATCAAGTTGAAGTGAGAAATTTTGCCTAGTTTTTATATAGTTTATTTTTTTATATAGTTTATTTTTATTATGTTTATATGCTCTCATCTAAATTATATATATATTATCTAAATTATATATATATAGTTAACTTTTTTTAATAACAGAAATGTTTTTGTGGTTTTAGTTTAAATCTAATCTTGCTAAGATTTGTTTTGAAAAAAAAAATCACAAGCAACGCATTGAAAAAAATATATATTTTGAGGTATAAAGACTGAAATTGTATTTTCTTGTAAAACATACGCCAATAATCTGTTTTATTTACAGTTTTAATTTGTATAGTAAAAATTCATAGAAATATTGTAAAATACATGCACATTTTGCATTGATTGAATTGTTTTCTATGTATAGAATGACACTGGCTTCCTGCTTTATGAGTTTCAGCCAGAGAAACACAAATTCAGTCAAAATGATCAGACATAACTTTTGTCATTTTTTTGTTTCCAGAACGCATCTGTGTTAACCATGCCACCCTATGCTCACATCTTACACAAAACACACACAGGCTACATCACTGAACTCATATCAATAATGAAACATATTTATGTAAGTGATTGTTTACGTATAAATTATTAACAATAATTGCTCCAAATATGTGTATCCTGGGTGTCTTTATTTATAAATAATAAGCAGAGACTCTTTAAAGTATTTAAAGCTGAGGACTCAACAGGTGAAGCTCAGAGGAAACGCTCAAGTTTCATCACACACACCACACCACACACACACACACACACACAAGAGACTGTTTAAAATATTTAAAGCTGAGGACTCAACAGGTGAAACTCAGAGGAAACGCTCAAGTTCATCACACACTTACGGTTTAATTGTGTGGCTTTAACACATCCTCGGCGCGCACACACTTCAAACAAACATGAGAACTCACAGAAAAAGGCAGACTCACCTGTAATAATACACATCACTCTTCCCAGCGCTCAGCCCGGACTTCCGGATCACTTCTTCCTTCTTCCAGCCGGGTGGAAGCGCCGGACAGTCCGTCCTCTTCCTCTCCATGATCATTGAGTGATCGATCAGCTCGATCAGAAGTGTTAATATCCGAGCCCTGAGATGCGGACGCGCGAGTGTCGCTCGCTAACGGGCTGCTGCTGGGGTAGTTAGTTAGCTGCTGAGCTGCTGAGT
>NC_056601.1:36187149-36194649 GCF_018340385.1 Cyprinus carpio | reverse complement strand
GGTTTACAGTTCATTGTGTTTTATACATAACTGTGTATTTGATAAACTAAATGTTGACTCTATAAAATGTTGAAAAAATAAAATATTACAGTTTAATTTATACAGTGCAGTGGTTAAATGGATTTGTTTCAGGACATTTGTTGTAGGTATTATTTTAGGTTTTTAACGTGACTGTATAATTTAGTTTTATAATTATAAATTATTATCTTTGCAGTTATTTATTATTTTGTTTAATGTTATCTTGATTGGTGAATTATTTGTAGTGCAAGATCCTTTGCATAGTGCTTTTGTAAAATTACATTTAAATTTAATCATTTAGCAGACGTTTTTATCCAAAGCGACTTACAAATGAAATGATAATGTAAATGTACAGTAGCTGTAAGTTAAATTGAACACTATCAAAACAGACTCAAGGCCTGAAATTACATCACATTTTATTAATTATTATTATTATTATTATCTCACCTTTTTCTCTTTATTCATTGATTTCCACGTGATTCATTCTTGAGATACAAATGGATCTGTGTCTGATCAATCTCTATGAAATGCTTAAATATAAATTTCTTCTCTCGTAACCACAGCGACAGCGATTGGCCGATCCGGAGCAGCGGTGAGAAAAGTAACAGCGATCACGTGACAGGTGAATCTGCGTAAACGATTATTTGCCCCTAAGATAACTTTTGATAAACACTGAACTGATTGTTGAATTATATTATTTTTTAGAATAGAATTTAGTATGCCTTGTGTACCAATCACAGAAAATGGTCGGGACGCTTCATTTCGGTAGCAGTAACGCCATTGGTCTAACGCGCATGACGTCAGTGGGCTTTAACTTCCGGGTGGAGTAATGTTGACGCAATCCGCTGAAAGTTGATGAGAGAAGCGTCAGCTGTTTTTATTTCTCTCTCCTCAGACGCTTTGATGAGACGGAGCAGGTAATGTTTTTAATCCTACATTGTTAGAAACACAATCGCGTAATTAGCGGACGGATAGCTGCGTTGTTTGTGCTGTAGAGAAGCGAGGTAAGCAGCTAATCAGCTAACAGCGTCATCAGATTCTGATACACTAGCGCTCTGTGTTACATTTCGACACGTGTGCGTGTAAATATATCTGTACGTGTGCATTTCTATAATACTTGTATTCACTGTCATGTATGCTGTCTGCATGTGAGAATAATATACTTATGAGTACACGATGTGTGTGTGTGTGTGTGTGTGTGTGTGTATTATAATAATATAGAATTTAACTATAATAACAAATATAAAATTGAATGAAAAAGTCTTAACTGTGATTAAATTAAAGTAAAATGCTGAAATAAAATACAGTTCATTCTCGATGTAGTTAAACTTGGTTTACTAAAACTGAAGCAAATGAATAAAAACTATATAAACAATTTTATATATATATATATTCATGTATGCATGCTGTCTACATGTGAGTAGCCTATATATGTGTATATTTATATATATATATATATATATATATATATATATATATAATATATATATATATATATATATATATATATATATATATAGGCTGTAATTAACTATATTAACTTATATTTTTGTGTGTGTGTATTTATCAAGGTTTTTATAGTTAAAACTCAAAACGTTTTTTTTTTAAAGTGTCTTAACTGAGATTTAATTCAGTTCAGTTAAATGAAAGTAAAATGCTAAAATAAAATACAATTCTCAATTTAGTTAAACTTGGTTTACTTAAATAACTGAAACTATATAAACATAAAAAACCCCTACAACTACAAAAGTAAAAAAAATGCAGCACACTAAAGTGTAACTGAAGTTAATTCTGTTCTGTGTCTGTGACTAGACTGGACTCCTTCTGTTCTGTTCAGTGTGTGTGTTTAATGTGTGTGTGTGTGTGTGTTTCTCTGAATCAGTGTGTGTGTTTAATGTGTGTGTGTGTGTGTGTGTGTTTTTTTTTTTGTTCAGTGTGTGTGTTTAATGTGTGTGTGTGTGTGTGTTTCTCTGAATCAGTGTGTGTGTTTAATGTGTGTGTGTGTTTCTCTGGAGGTTCTGTATGCTCTGAGGTCATCGAGGTGAATGCAGAATGGCCAGCGCAGCGGCCGGCGAGAGTTCAGCTTCATCAGCAGCGAACGGACAGACGGCGGGAGAGAACGGCAGCGGCGGCGGGGGGGCTCAGGACAGCACGTTTGAGTGTAACATCTGTCTGGACACGTCTAAAGACGCCGTGATCAGTCTGTGTGGACATCTCTTCTGGTGAGACCTGCTGAGAGATGCACACACTCTCTCTCAGGAAGCTGACTGGTAATAACTGCTCTGTTTTCTCTCCTCTGTCTGATCTCGCCGTGCCGTCTCCCCCCAGCTGGCCGTGTCTGCATCAGGTGAGTGTTCGGTAAGCGCTGATGGTCATGTGACCGCTGGACGAGTCTCCTGACCGCGTGTCTCTGTGTGTCCGCAGTGGCTGGAAACCAGGCCGAACAGACAGGTGTGTCCGGTTTGTAAGGCCGGCATCAGTCGAGATAAAGTGATCCCGCTGTACGGCAGAGGCAGCACCGGCCAGCAAGACCCCAGGTGCAGCTCCGAGAGCGTGATCAAATCATAACTGTGCTGTAGAGCTGAGAAATATGACTAAATCACGCAGCAGGACGACTTTGTGTCCATCAAGCTCCAAATCAAACGAGACAATCCCATTTGATTTGTTAGATTATACAAAAATAAACACACACACACACACACACACACACACACACACACACACATATATATATATCCCTTAATTGAGTTATTATAGTTAACTGAAACTAGAATTAAAATAATTTAAAAAGCATTGTTAATTGAAATAAAAATAAATGGTAAATGAAACAATATATAAAAAACATTTTATTTCAGCTAATTGCCAAGGAGACATTTAACTTGCTGTGCCAAAATCTAAAAAAACAAATAATAAAAGAAAAAAACAAAAGAAAAAAAAACTAAAACTGAAATAAATGCACATATTCAAAAAAAATAAAATAAACAATAATAATAAAAATGACAAAAACAGAACAAAATTACTAAATCTTTAAGTAAAATGTATAATAGTATAATTAATGATATTAATATAAAATTTAATAATAGTATCTCAATGATACTAAAATAACACTGAGACTCTAGTGTCTTCTTTAGTTTATATTTGAATTATAATTGATTAATTTTACAACATTAACAGTTATATTTCTTTTGATTACTGCTTCGAATCAATCTATGTTGTGCTATCGAGTGTTATAGAAATGAATGAATGTCTACACACCAGTACACCATTGATTGAAAGTGAATTTTCCTGTATGGTTTCAGAGAGAGAACTCCTCCACGACCGCAAGGACAGCGTCCAGAACCAGAGAACCGTGGCGTGAGTGTCCTGTTCTCTAACAAAATAAACTAGCTGCATACTGAGAAGTATTGTCACTGTTACTCAATATAAGCAGGTTTATAAGTGCTGAATGAAACAGATTATTGGAGGATGTTTTACTAGAAAATTCTATTTTAGTCTTTCTACGTCAAAATTGCTTGTTAACCTGCCGTTTCTTTGTAATGTTTTGTGAAATGTACGCGATGTGACGTTTCTACACAAATTTAAAAAAAAAAAAAGATAATGACCATGCACAGTTTTTGAAATGTGTATACACCATCAGAGCTGATAGAAGTGTTTGCAATGTGGCGAGTATCATTGCACAAGACGTTTGTGATGAAACTGTTACGTGGATGACGGCGGTTGCTTTAGTGCCTACCTGTAGGTAATTCATTAGTCACACGAGCGTCCCGCCGGGGCTTATTAAGACGTCCCTGTGGACAGAAGCTGGAAAGAGTTCAGCGGCGCGATGACAACATCTGACCGTTAAGATTGCATCACAGATCTACATTTAGCTCCTCTCATCCTTTTTTTCATTCTTGTTTCTGTTTGTTTCTCTCTCTCAACTCCTGAAGGTCTTGCATAAGGATTATTTATCATGATAAATCTCATTTTCTCCTTGTTTATCTGAAGAAAGTTCTGGCACATGCAACTGTTAATTTCATCAATGCATTGGCAGAGGGAGTCAATGGGGCTGTAGTTGTTTGGAGATAAAGCTAGATAAATCTGTGTATCATCAGCATAGCTGTGATTTGGTTCTTTCTCATTATTTGACTCAGTGGGAGCATAAACAGGCTAAACAAGAGCGGTGCCAGGACTGAGCCTTGTGGGACTCCGCATGCTATACTCACATAATAACCTCTCCCTTCTGAGTATGACCTGAACCAGTTGAGAACCATCGTTTGTAGTATGCAAATATAAAAAACGAGTTTTCCTCTAAATGAGAATGCAGTCATCATCTATTCGCTCTCATGTTGTTCAGACTCGTATGTTAGTGGCACACAAACGGAGACGTTTAGCAGAACGTTCACGATGCTCGTTGTCCTAAAGAGACGGTAAACAGAACAAAAACCACCTTTAAACTCTCAGACGAGGAGCTGATGATATTCAAAGTCCTCAGGTGATGAACAGACCCACATTTAAGTGATTGTTCCGGGATCAAACATGCGTGTGATCGTTTAGATCTGTTCAAAATCGTATGGCTTCAGTAGATTCAGAGGTGCTGCTTTATTCCTGCTTTTATTTTGTTTTGATGCTAACCATGGAACAACATTTAAAACTGCCACATTTTACATAATTGCAATGTTTAGTCATAAATATAATGTGGAAACTTAACATTTTCTGTAAAACTGCTTTGCCAAGATTTGTATCGTGAAAAGCACTATACAAATAAACTTGAATCGAATTGATTTTTTTGTAATTTTGGAGTTCGACAGAGTCAGTCCCCATTAATTATCATTATTTGAAGAGTTTATTTGCAAAAACCTATAACTAGGGGTTTTTTTTATTTTCAAAAATCATGTTTTTATTGTGTTCGTTAGCTGTATTTGTTAGTTATTTTTGACCTGATCAAAATAACCCGACTGAGATTCAGTGGAATGCACAAAATTTGTTATCAGTACTGCAAATGAACTCTTGATATATAAACCGTGGCCAGATTATTCTTACATTTGTTTGTTTATTAATCTTTCATGTTCCAGAAATGAAAGAAAAGTGTGGAATGACACAGATGATGTACATTTAATTTCTTTAAGTCATAAATCTAATGTATTGTGTTGTGTTTGCAGGGGTTTCAGGGCTTCGGCTTCGGCGATGGAGGCTTCCAGATGTCTTTCGGGATCGGGGCTTTTCCTTTTGGGATCTTTGCTACAGCGTTTAATATCAATGATGGACGACCGCCTCCAGGTGTGTGCTGGACCACGGGAAAGATGCTTGCATGAGTGTAGGGCTGCATGATATCACTAAACATCAGGAAAACATAAAATATTCTTCTTTTTTTTTTTATCAATGTTTATTTGATTGTATGTGTCTGCATCTCTCTGTGCAGAACTTCTCCAATCATTTAGTCCCTTAAGCTCCGCCCCTGCAGGCTTAAGCTCATCTGCATACATTTTTGAGAGCCACACCCACATCTCAACATCCAATCAACAACTGATGCACAGAACCAGCCCCCGCCCTACATTTATTCTTTAATAATAATCTGTTGCACTGTCACTACTTCTGGTTTATCCCGATTTTTTTTTTTTATAATTTGTTGTACTTTTGGTATTTCTTGTTTTTGTTGATTTTTATAGTTTTTTTTTTATTTTTATGGGTTTTTATTTTCAATTTAAAGGCAAAATATGGTTACGGTAACAGAGTTGACGAAAGATTTATCAACACATTTTTATTAAAAAAAGTTATTTTTAAACCATTTAATGTTGTAGAATTACATAAATGAGTATTTAGGGCTTTTGTAAATAAAATGAAATATTACAAAAAGAGAAGTACAATAAAATATTTTGATTACACAATGTTACATGATGGAAAAAATGCACCGACTAATTCAGACAAACAAGAAATCATGCTTTTGAGCTTTTTAAGACACTCTTTACACAAACTATTATATTGTTATTGACTGTAACAAGTAACAAAATATTTAAATAATTCAAAATATAACCATTAATAAAAAATAATGACTTTGGACACCAAATGTACCTGCAATTATAGTATATATATATATATATATTTTTAATTAGGCATTTTAGTGTAAAACGGGTGATGCTGCAAGCGAATCAGTGAGCGTCTGAGTTCTGAATCGATTCACTGAAGCGTGTGTGACGGCTGGAACAGCTGTGGAGTAATTTAATTGAGTTGTGATTGTGATTTTTTTTTTTGTGTTGGATTAAAAGAGCAGTGTTGGTGTACTGAAGCTGTGTTTGTGTCCCGGCAGCAGCTCCAGGAACCCCTCAGCACGCGGATGAGCAGTTCCTGTCTCGCCTCTTCCTGTTCGTGGCGCTCCTCATCATGTTCTGGCTGCTGATCGCTTAATCGCTGAAGAAGTGTACGATGGAGGACCAGCGGCTAACTAACCCTTCAGTAGTACAGGGTGGGAGCAGCTCTTTTTCTGTGAAAGAGATGCAGCGCTTGTGAGATGCAAACCACACTGTTTTCTTCCCAGATTTGATTTTAAATAAATGCCAGAGTCTTATTTCTCTATTATTGGGTTTTTCTACGGTTACGGTGCCAAATGATGCATAAATGTACTTCCTAGCGTTTCATTTTAGCTTATTTTAATTCATATTTTTGTTTTTAAATATCTCGTCACATGGGCCGAAGTAGAGCATCTGTTCTTTTACTAATCTAAAAATAAACGTTTTTTTGAAAATAGAGACTTAAACTAATTCAGAACGTGATAGAAGCACACGGAGATTTATTTTAAAGCTCAATATCTATAATGTAGACTTTTTAGGTTTTGGAAAATATTTGGGAAAGAAGAATGATTTGCAGTGTGAGAGGCATAAGCACATGTTGACTGTCCACATGATGATTAAATTTAATTATAAATGTGTTTTTGAATGTTGTTTTAGTGTTTGTTTTTCATCACAATTTCTTTCTTTTGTGCAATACTGGCCCCATCCATGCAAATATCACTGTGTTGTTGTAGAGGGACTTCTTTATTTTACTAATCCAATTCTCTTCTATTAAACCAATAAATAATGTTATGACACAAAATGCCCAGAAACTTTTGCTTTTTTCTGCACTACCAGTCAAAGGTTTTTGATGTTTTTAAAGAAGACTCTTCTGCTCACCAAGCCTGCATTTATTTGATCCAAAAAACAAAAAAGTGAAATTTTGAAATATTTTTGCTATTTAAAATAACTGTTTTCTATGTGAATATGTGTTAAAATATAATGTATTTCTGTGATGTGCAGCTGTATTTTCAGCATCATTACTCCAGTCTTCAGTGTCACATGATCTTCAGAAATCATTCTAATATGATGATTTGCTGCTCAAATATCATTTATTATTATTATTATTATGTTGAAAACAGCCGAGTAATTTTTTCAGGTTTCTTTGATGAATAGAAAGTTCAGAAGAACAGCATTCATTTGAAATAAATCTTATATAACATTATATATGTCTTTA
>NC_056601.1:36149649-36182149 GCF_018340385.1 Cyprinus carpio | reverse complement strand
ATTTTTGTTATGTTTTTTCTTTGCTCTGTCTTGTTTTGTTTATTTTCTGTCTTGTTTTAATGTTTAAATTACTGTCCAAGTCCTCTCCTGACTGTCACGGTGTCCCTCAGGGTTCTGTCCTTGGGCCTTTAATCTTCATCATCTACATGCTTCCTTCAGGTAACATTATCCTTCATTTTGGGTTAAATTGTTCTTCTTTGTGGATTTGCTCAATATCTGCTTGTAGTATTGTTATAATTGTTTGGATGATTGGTTGATTACTCAAACTCAACACTGATAAACAGATCTACTTCTTGTTGGTTCACCGAAAAACATATCTCACTTCTGTATCAACAATGTTAACATTGCTGGGATCTTGGTTTGAACTTCCACTACCATTAAATCTGTCTTCTTTCACATCAGTAATATTGCTCGTTTACGTCCCTTCTTAAATATCAATTATGCTGGGACACAGGTTCATGCCTTCATAACTTCTCAACTCCACTACTGTAATTCTCTTTTCTGTGGTCTACCAAACACATTCGTGATCTTTCTTCATTACAGGATTTCAAAAAACACCTTAAAACATATCTGTTCCTTCATTGTTTCTCTGATCTCTGACTGTATGATCTGATTCATGCATGGATTTCATGTTTATCTGTATTTTGTTTTTCTGTCTGCTGTCATTCATGTTTATCTGTTTTGATATTGTAAAGTTACCTTGAGTTTGCAAAAAAGCGCTATATAAAATAAACTTGTTGTTATTCATTGAAGTATTTATTTGATTGTACTAGTATTTTTATTCATATAATTTAATGTAGGTTAAGTGTGTAATTTCTGCAGTAAGAGACTAAATTTAATAAAACATTGTTTGCAAACATACTGTAATTATTTTACTTTTTAAAACTTACTGAAGACAACTTAGAATACTGCAATACAGCATCGACGTATAAACCACGATATTTTGACTGACGCTTGTTGTTTCTATTTGTGACTATATATCTATCAATCTATCTATATATATACATACAGTGGTGTGAAAAAGTGTTGGCCCCCTTCCTGATTTCTTATTTTTTGCATGTTTGTCACACTTTAATGTTTCAGATCATCAAACAAATTTAAATATTAGTCAAAGATAACACAAGTTAACACAACATGGAGTTTTTAAATGAAGGTTTTTATTATTATGGGGAAACTACATGTTCCTGTGTGAAGAAGTGTTTGTTAAAACTGTGGTTTATCACACCTGAGTTAAATTTCTCCAGTCACACCCAGACCTGATTACTGCCACACCTGTTCACAATCAAGAAATCTCTTAAATAGGACCTGTCTGACAAAGTGAAATAGACCAAAAAAACTCCTCAAGAGCTAGACATTATACCAAGATCCAAAGAAATTCACAAACAAATGAAAAAGAAAGTGATTGAGATCTATCAGTCTGGAAAAGGTTATAAAGACATTTCTAAAGCTTTGGGGACTCCAGCGAACCACAGTGAGAGCCATTATTCACAAATGATAAAAAACATTGAACAGTGCAGAACCTTCCCAGGAGTGGCCGGCCTAACAAAATTACCCCAAGAGCACAGCGACGACTCATCCAAGAGGTCACAAAAGACCCCACAACAACATCCTAAGACCCGCAGGCCTCACTCGCCTCAGTTAAGGTCAGTGTTAATGGCTCCAGCATAAGAAAGAGACTGGGCAAAAATGGTCTGCATGACAGAGTTCAAGACGAAGAGCGCTGCTGAGCAAAAAGAACATAAAGACTCGTCTCAGTTCTGCCAGAAAACATCTTGATGATCCCCAAGACTTTTGGGAAAATACTCGGTGGACTGTCGAGACAAAAGCTGAAATTTTGGAAGGTGTGTGTCTTATTACGTCTGGCGTAAAAGTAACACCGCATTTCAGAAAAAGAACATCATACCAACAGTAAAATATGGTGGTGGTCTGGGGCTGTTTCACTGCTTCAGGACCTGAAGACTTGCTGTGATAAATGAAACATTGAATTCTGCTGTTTACCAAAAGATCCTGAAGGAGAATGTCCGGCCATCTGTTCCTGACCTCAAGCTGAAGTGAACGTGTGTTCTGCAGCAGGACAATGATCCAAAACACACCAGCAAGTCCACCTCTGGATGGCTGAAGAAAAACTAAATGAAGACTTTGGAGTGGCCTAGTGAAAGTCCTGACCTGAATCCCATTGAGATGCTGTGGCATGACCTTAAAAAGTTGGTTCATGCTCGGAAAACCCTCCAGTGTGACTGAATTACAACAATTCTGCATAGATGAGTGGACCAACATTCCTCCACAGTGCTGTAACAGACTCAGTGCAAGTTATCACAAACGCTTGATTGCAATTGTTGCTGCTAAGGGTGGCCCAACCAGTTATTAGGTTTAGGGGACAAACACTACTTCACACAGGGACATGTAGTTCTGGATTTTGTTTTCCCTTAATAATAAAAACTTCATTTAAAAACTCCATGTTGTGTTCACTTGTTATCTCTGATTAATATTTAAATTTGTTTGATTTGAAACATTAAAGTGTAACAAACATGCAAAAAAAGAAGAAATCAGGAAGGGGCCGACAATTTTTTCACACCACTATATATGGATGGGGCATTTTGTTTTTGAAATCTTTGTGTATCTATATATATAGCTGATTAGAATTTTGCATCTGAACTCTTTATATCTTTTTTTATATGGTATATTTGCGTAGGTGTTTTGAAGATTTTTTGTATCTGATATTCAAATCAAATGATCAAACCAGAGCTGGATCTGATTCATAGTAAAGTGTTTTCTTCCACTTTTAATCCGCTTCCAAACTGTGATCTACCAATCGGTCGCGATGCGTGAGTCGCGCGTTACTGACGCGACCGTGCGGTTCCGGAAATACGATCTAAACAACGCGTCTCATCCGCGTCTCGGTGAACTCATGGCTGACGCGGAGGAGCTCATCCAGAGCGTTTGCGCTTACCCGGTGCTTTATAACGCGTCGCTGCACGATTATCGCAGCGCGGAGCGGCGCGTGAAAGCGTGGCGCGAGGTCGCCGCGTCCATCGGTCTCTCCGGTCAGTGCGTCAACATTACGCGCGACGCTGCGATATCATATCCTCAGTTACAGTGCTACTGTAGAGTGCCTCGTGCACGGCATTACTGCATTAAATAATATTAATAAGTTCATGCATTATAAATATTAGGATATGCAATCTTTAAAAAAGAAGGTGGTTTTCACAGTGATGTCATAGAAGGAGCGTTTTTGGTGAACTTTTCAGTGATGAGTTCCTAAAACCATCTTTTCTTAGTGTGAAGAACATTTTAATAATCTAAAGAACCTTTTTTTTTTTTGCATTATAAAGACTCTTGTGCAATGGAAAGATGTTAAGATTCTTCATGAAATCATCAATGCCAGTCATTTAAATTTTCATTTTTGTGCACATAAGGCATGTTGAGAAGTATGTTTAACCCTTAATTAAAAACTAATATCAGGGTACACTGAAAACAAAATGTTGTTGAAACAGTTTTCATTCAGAAATGGTTGATTTTCACAAATAAGGTAACAACAAAGAGATGTCAAGTAAAAGTAACACTGAAAATGTACTGGAATGGTATTTTCTTGTAAAAGGTAGGCTTGGAAAGAACTTACTTTTTTCTTTACAGTGTAATTGTTTTAGTTTTAGTTAATTGTTTAGAGAATAAACAGCTGTATAATTTTATAATATCATTTTTAATATAGCTGGTTTGGTTGCAGTGGTGGAATGCAAGCTGAGGAGGGAAGAAGGTGGCCGGAGCTTGCATTACAGAGGAAAAACTGTGTTTTTTGTGGGCTGTCGTCATCAGAGAGGGGGAGTTTCTGTGTGGCGGAGGAGGCCGGGGAGGATGTGGGGGCCTGTGGGGAGCAGATACACATGAGAACGCCGTCCGCCTCCGCCAGCAGCCTCAAAGCGGAGCGAGCCTTCGACGAGGACGAGCTGTTCCTCTTGAGCTACGTCCCTGCCCTCAAAAGACTGACGCCGCAGAAGAGAGCCGCCGTCAAGATGCAGATCCAGCAGATCATGTTTGACGCAGAGTTCAAGGAGCACTGAACAGAGACGGGAGACTCTGTCCTCTCAAACAGTTTCTGCATGTTTTATAATTAAATCAGATAAAGGATGTTGTATTTCTGTATATATTTCATCGCAACAACTTACAAAGTGAGAGTTTTCTACGTGTTGTATATTTTGCCTTGTTTAAAGCTGATGTCCAGGTTTTGGTAGTTTAAAAAGTCCTTCTTTTGTAAAAGGACATGTATTTGTCACATTAAATGTTATTGTGCTAATCTTTAGTGAATGCATCTGTGTGCTGGCGTGAGATCGGAGAGGGCTACAGACTTCATGAATTAGATCATTCTGCTAGCCATCTACTCTAGTAATCAATATTCATTAACCAGGCCTTCACTTATAGAATATGTAAATCAGAATTAGCTTTATTTGCTAATAAGGAATTTGTTGTGTTTTTTATTGTGTTTTTTAATGAATGCATACATACATTATGATATCAGAACAGAAAGAAGACTTAAATAATAAACTGCAGCAGTGAATGCATTTGTCATTAAAACACTCTTAAAAATAAAGCTTTTTTTTTCTTTGCAGAAATTGAACAAGAACCTTTCGATGATAATTTCTTAAAACAAGCATTTTTTCTTAGTGCAAGGTACATTTGAATAGTCTAAAGAAGATTTTTCACTATATAGAACTGAAAATAAAGCTTTTTATTTTAAGGCATCAGTGTGGGGAAAAAGCTCCCTGATACTGTTTTAATGATCTCAAATGACATAAATAATAAGACAAACTAAAGTTGGAGAATTATTATTTCTTCTCCATCTGCAAACAGCTACCAAGGGCTCAAAGTAGAAGTTTTTATTTGTGCATTTTTTTCTCCCATATGCATCCATGACTATAAATCAATGAAACTGACATGCATGGAGAAAGATATGTACAAACACAGAATTGTAATTAATAACACATGATGGAATTAAATGCGTGTTCATGGTTTGTGAGAGACAGAAAGCCCATCAATCCCAGTCAAGCAGAATCTGGAGCAAGTGAAGGAAAAGACTGTCAGTCAGCAGACAGACGCTGTTTATTTGTATCTGTGTTTGATCTGTGTGGCTTAAGACAGATTTTGAAAATCCATTAATTCCTTGATGAAAACCACATTTAGACGGACGTGTATGATTACAAAGGATTTGTTGAGAATGAATGGAGCATGTACAATAGCGTTGCCTTTTTATCAAAACTGAGACATTGCACTGTGTCTCGGTGATAAGACAGAGTCATGTGTTTCTGCTCTTCACATATAGGCCATAAGGTCAATATGCATCTAGATACAGCTTTATATTTCATTTTCATTTGTGGTGGTGGTCATTTTTGACCACAACCAACGACCATTTAGCTTTTTCAAATCAAATCCACTTTTCTTTTTTTTTTCTTGTGGTTGCATAGCAACTGCCATAAAAGTAATGGAGTTTCATTCCATTCTGATGAAGTAGCAATTTTTAAAACTTGAAACATTTTTTTCCCCGGTCTAAAATGACCAAACACCACCAGAGGGTTAAAAAGGGCTTTTCCAAAATTCGGCCCAAAATAAAACATCACGATTCCTAAGACTTGGTTGCTGGGTTAATATTATATTCATTTTTACACATTTCTGTGTGAGTTTGTAACTAAATTAATGTATAATTGTTTATATAATATGTAATTTTTTTTTCACATAATATATAATTAATATAATGAATTTGTAGTGTAAATTTTAGTATCATTGAGATATAGTTTTTATTAAAATTTTAACTATTATATTTATATTTATAATTTTAAGTGTAGTTAGTTTTAGTATTTTTCTTGTGTGTTTTGTCATTTGAATTTTTTTTTTTTTTTTTTTTTTGTTGTTTTTTTTTTTATTTACTATTACACAGTTTTAGTCTCAGTATAATTTTTTTATTTCAGTTTAAGTAGTTATTTTAGTTAAAATAAAAATTTCCTTGGCAATTATCAGAGAAAAAAAAAAACTTTTGGATTTTCTTTTCTATTATTTAATTTAATTTTTAATTTAATTATTAATATTGTGAATCAGTTTTCGAATGAGTTTTAGTATTCTGTCAAAATATTTATTAATTAATTGTTTTAATGAATTTGTTTTATAAAATTTTATTTATTTATTTAATATACATGTATTTGTTTTATGTTCACTCTGGTCGTTGTCTTACGTTGTTAGACGTTCCCTGTCTTGTGCTTAAATAAATAAATAAATAAATAAGAAAGGAAAAGGAAGCACAGGATCAGTGTGAATGCTTGGATCTGGAGGTTAAACAGGTGTGATATGAAGGAAATCTCATGCAAATGCTGAAGCCAAAGCTGATCCTCTCGGAGACCTTCATGCTCTCCGTCGACATCCAGCAGAATCAAAGCACATAATGGCGTGCATTTATCTTCCGGCACAACAATGAGGCTTTCTGTACATCTCATTTGATACAGTGAAATCTGATTTCTTGTCAGCTAAAGCCAGATTACCTCCATCTCCAGCGCTCACTAACACCTTCACAAAACTGCCCAGATTAGCTGGGATTTCTCAGCCACTTTTATACATTTTTTCTCTGGGCTGGTATAGAGGGATTATGTTTTGTCTCCTTGCTTTTAATCTATTTGGTAAATGGGGGGTTTGACACAGACAGCCGAGCGATCCGGCTCTATATGAACACGTTCTGCTCTGAACCCCGAACGCATTCTGGCTCAGAACCAGCTACGGATGCCATGGACAAGAAGAGCTCTGCCTTCACTATCGACCGCATTCTGAGCGCAAACGACAACAAGATCCTGGGCTTGGAGAAGCCCTCGGCCCCGGGGCCCTGCGAGGAGAAACCGGCCCCTGAATCGATGAATCAGACGGACCTCAGGTCGACCTGCTGCTTCTGTTCACACTGCGGAGAGATTCTGCACACGGCTGCCAGTAAGAGAGCTTTAATGACACACAAAGATCTCAGAAATGACTGTCACTTTTTTGCTCTGTTTTCAGATGTGATTCTCTTCAGTGTGATGCAGCAAAGATAATAGTATGAAAATATTTTAATGTAAGCGTGAAGGAAATATAACAAAAAACTCCATAACACTTGGAAATGAATGTGAAGAATGATTTTTATAATGTTATATATTATTTTATTAACCTATATATTATTGGGTTTTTACAAGATTTTTATATTTTTTACTTAATGAATCTGTGGTATTATTAGTATAATTGAGGTATTATTATATTTTTATTAACATCTTACTTTTAACAACTATTATTTTAAATTTTCCATTTTGATTTTAGATAAAGATTTAATATTTTTGTTGTGCATTTTGTCATTTATATAAGTATACATACATGTATGAGATTACATTTTAGATTCGATTTTATTCATTTTAATTTTAGTTTTAGTTATTTTAGCACAAGTTAAACTAAATGAAAATCAGAAATGTTTCCTTGACAACTAGCTAAAATTGAATTTTCAAAAAAGTTGATGTTTATTTTATTTCAAGTAACTAAAATGTCTTTTTTATGTTCAGTGTTATATTAGTATCACTGAGGTATTTATCATTGTGTTTTCATTTACATTTGGAATTAGTTTTTATTTTCATATTTTCATTTTAATTTTAGTCATTTTGTTGTGTGTAATTTTGTAATTTATAGAAGATTTTATTTTGTATATGTCTATATATATTTTAATTAATTTTTATTTTAGACTTAGTTTAGTTATTTTCGTATGTAGAAATGTTCTGGATGAATTTTTTTTTTTTTTTTGTATTATTTTTTTTTTTTATTGTTTTTTTTTTTTTTTTTTTTTTTTTTTTTTTAGTTCATTATAATATGTTTTAGTTGTAAAATTATACTGGTTTGATTTTTGGGTGTGACGACTTGTTTAATCTCGTGGTTAGGCTAGTGCTGATCTTTGTGGCTTTTGTTCCTGTCATGTAGTTTGGGGTAAGCGGATGTTTGCAGAAGCTCACGGCAGGGAAAGCTTCAGTCATGTGCAGAGGAGGGTTCGGCGTCACCGCACTATCTTCACAGAAGAGCAGCTGGACGCTCTGGAGGATCTGTTCAGACAGAACCAGTATCCAGACATCCACACCCGCGAGCAGCTGGCCCAGAGAACACACCTGCGCGAGGAGAGAGTCGAGGTGATCCACCACTCACCCGTGTCTGTGTCTCAATAATCATGTCATTTATCACCCAAAAACATACATTTTGAAAATTATTTACTTGATTTAAAGTTGTTCCAATCCTGTACACTCTTAAAAATAAAGGTTTATTATTTTAAATTGATGGTTCAGTGGAGAAACTTTTACAAGCCTGTTTCTTATTCTGGAATTTAAAAATAAATTGCATTTTTCATGCAATTCAGAAAAGTCAGAATTGCAAGATGTGAAGTTAGAGTTGTGAGATCTAAATTCATAATTGTGACATAAAACATCAGAATTGCGAGACATAAAGTCAGAATTGTGACATGTAATGTAAGAATTACAAGATATAGGCCTGGTTTCACAAACAGGGCTTAGACTAAGCCAGGATTAGGCCATAGTTCAATTTGGACATTTAAGTAATTTTTACAAACATGCCTCAAACATGATCAATCAGGACTTTTTTTCAGGACATTTCAGTCTGGGACTAGGCCTGAAACCGGGGGATAAAGCCAGGATTGTGAGATTTAATGTCAGAATTGTGAGATGTAAAGATTTAAAGTCAGAATTGAGTTTTTTATGGTCATTTTTGTGTTGGGTTAGGTCAAAATCATGAGACGTAAAGTCAGAGTTGCGAGATGTAAAGTCAGAATTGTGACATAAAATGTCAGAATTGCGAGGTCAGAATTGTGAAATAATAAGTCAGAATTCTTAGTGTATATCTTGCAATTCTTACTTTTTTTCGTTTTTGTTGTTGTTTTTTAACTCTGGCTTCCATTATGTGCTGTCATTTATTTATATTTAAAGATGCTCTTTTTCATACAAACCCAGTTAATGCTAAAAGTCAGTAAATAGCGACTTTGTTTGCTGTAGGTGTGGTTTAAGAACCGAAGGGCAAAATGGCGACGACAGAAGCGGCTTCCGTTCAGCCTACGAGGACCAGACGACTGGAATACTGTACTTCATAGCGACTGACATGAACAATGATGATATCAGGATCATATCTGTCTGCTGCGTGGAGATATTAAACTCATTCCTCTGCTGAAAACAGATCACAGATGAGAAGTGCTGAGTGTCACTAGCTCTTCATTTATCATCTGACATCATTTGTTTCATATTTTACTAATATTTGTACTTTACATTATACTTTTTGTCATTTTTCATGTTTTATATAAATTTTCACACAAGTGATATTGTCAATATTTATGAATTTTCAGTGCAACACATGCTTTAGAAGGCTACAGTTATTCTAACTATGAAACCGAAAAAAAAAAATCATAAAAGCATTTTGGATAAAAGCGTCTTCTAAATGACTTAATGTAAAACTCTCACTGACACATAATCAATTAAATAACATTTTAGACGATATTGAATCTCATACAGCAAAGTTAATTCTTTTTCTTCAAAAGTCATGGATGAAATTGAACTCTAAATGCTCATGTAACATTATGACATTTTTAATGCTGACAATAATAATTTAATAATATAACATACTTAAATTGTTAATCGAATATGGAAGCATTCTTACAGGAGCATGACTGTTCATATTTGGAAAAGCAGCAGGCTTACAAACGTGATATAGCTTTTGTATAACTGATTAATAAACAATATGCCACACTATTCGTTCCTGAATGACTCGGTGAATGAATCGGTTGAGCGAATGAGTCAATGACTCGTTCATTAGGAGCGAATCGGTGCTGTTGAACGAATCGGTTGAATGAATGATTCAAACTGGCTTATAATACAGTCACTTGTCGCCACCTATTGGTGTAACTGTGTAGTAGCTATAGAGGCAGAGCTGGGTAGTGACTGATTACATTTGCAGATTCTGAAAATGAAGTACTTGTAATTAGATTAAACTACATTTTAAAATACTTGTAATCAGAGTTACTTTTTTTATTGATTACTTGATTACATATATTCACACAACAGCAATAAATTATTCTTAATTATTATCCCTAATTATCATTCATATATTTTTATAGTAAAATTATGTTTAAATGTATAAGAACTCAAATATTGCAATTTATCGATTTTTTTATTTATTTATTAAACTTCAATAAATACAGTCAAAGTACAGTTAGGACTACAATAATACACATGAAAACAAAAAACACAAGCAAAAAAATAATATGTATACAATATACACATATAGCCAGGGGGATGGGCTAAACATTATGTAAATATATTAAATGACTTATAAATGGAGACAATCTTAATTGCTTTCTTGTTATGTAAATAAAAAATAAAAAATTCTTAACATAAATTTGAATTTCTTTTTCAAGTACCAAAAACAAGGGATTGGTTTTACTGTACTTACACTTATGAATATGAAATTTAGCAAAAACTAAAATTTAATTTATAATGTAGTAGCCTACTCTTTCCTTTTATTTGAGGGGATATTAGTAAAACCAAATAAAACATGTTCTAAGCACAAAGAAAATGTGGGGTCAATGTTATCAATTATAAATCTAGTCAAATCTCTCCAAAAAAAAAAAAAAATTAACATGAGAACAATGCCCAAATAAATGAAACAAAGTTTCAGTCATCATATCACAAAAAGAACAATTCAAATCAATATACACTCTAAAAAACACTGGGTTAAAAACAACCCAATTTGGGTGTTGCTCTGCATAAAATTGAACGATATACAGCACAGTAACGATTTTATAGATAAAATAAAATGTATACAGACCTGTATTTTACGGACGAATGCATCAATTCGATGGCGCTAAGAACTGCTCCCTCCAGAAGAGAAGCAAATCCCCGCGATAAATAACTGAGTAATTAATAAAAATACTAAAAAAACATTTTGTTGATTTTTTGAAGGGGGTGCTTCGTAACAACAACTACTAAGAAAATGATGAAATAATAAAAAAAAAGGCTCAACCCAGCATTTGGGTTAAAAAAATAACCCAAGATTTAGAGTGTAATATTTAAATTTAACAAGAAAAAGATTTAATGAGTAGTATCTATGTAAAATTTTAAAGGTTACTTCCTTGACTTTGTTTACTAATAGATGTTTGTTTGGCAAGGACCAAATGGCCTTCCATTTTTTTTTTTTTTTTTTTTTTTTTTTATTCAAGAAATTGGATGAAAATATACAATCACCTTCAGGAGAACATTAACAAATAAAAGAAGATAGAGATGAAGAGGAGAAATAAAACACAATAAGGGGGTATGTAGCTTACAATCAAGGGAAAATATAATAATAATTGAAGGAAAGCTATCTAAGCTTAATCAGAGTCAATAGAAATACATTTTTCATATAAATCCAAAAACCTGACACATTTTTTATTGTTAATCAAACAAAAGGATGTGAACAGCGAGTCAACCTCAATCAGGAAATGTGAAAAAGTAGGAATTGAGCCCATAAATTTTTGCTTATGGATGAAAAATTTGCCGAACAAAATAAAAAAAATTGAATATATACTCTTTAGATTTGTTGGCAGAGTCAGAGTAATAACAAATAATATCTTTCAAGTTAAAAGATTGTGCAAAAATAGGGGGTTTGTTTAAATGGGAATACAAGTCAAGCCAAAATTTTTGAACAAACTCACAAGAATAAAATAAATGTATTAAGGTTTCCTCTTCATTGCCACAAAATATGCAGGTACTAGGAATATCAACATATTTGGAAACAGTTGAGTTAACAGGATATATTTTATGCAGTATTTTAAAGTGGACTTCTTTGGTCTTATTAGGAAGAAAATATTTATGAGGCAACAACCACGCTCTTCTCCAATCTATATTATTAATTAAGGCAGCCCAATGGGATCTACCTCGAGGAACAATGCGGTCTCTCTTCTGAAATATCTGGCGAACATGTTTATTATTACATTTCTTGTCATAAATGCCAATGCCGCCCAGCACCAAATGGCCTTCCATAATAAACCTTTATTGCGCACGGTGACGCACGCGGCTGACGTCAGTGGCTCGAGCTGCAGATCTGTTGCGCATGCGCAGCCAGAGCGCCGCGTCAGTTTCGATTCTCTAACGAACCAGAAACACAAACCCGATCGCATCAGTGACAGAAACCGAACCAAACTCCCCGGATCCCTCCCAGCTGTCTCCTGTCACGCGCTCTGTCCTCCTCAGATACTCCAGACGCGTAAGATGATTTGGTTTTATTATTATCCTTCTCTAAATACGCAGTGTACCGATGCTAACTCGCGAAGCTCAGTGAATGAACTCGAATGCTAAAAACACAACATCCAGGAACATTTGAGTATTTTAGCTTTAGAAGCTATTACATGAAACATCATTACATTTTGTGTGGTTTCATATTCGTATCTTCTGTTAGCTTGTTCTGAATGTCACTTGGGTAATTAATTAAATAAGTCATGTATAATACACCTAATCAACTACTTTAATATGATTCAATATCATAAATCATTGAAGATATCAGCTATATTGTGAAGCCAGCCATCACTTCATACTAAATTATGTTTATAATAAAATAACAATGAAATGCAGATATGAGAAATGTAGCTTTTTAAACTCTAATGTGCAGTTATTGATGGAATAATCCATTATTTTGTCTTCCTATCTGTGCAGTGAGGGTGAAAATGTCCCGCGGAGCGCAGAAATCACACACGAACCCATCTAAACACTCGGCTCCTGTGAAGGCCAGAGGACTCCGAGACATCCGGATCGATGAGGAGGTCAAAATCGCCGTGAACATCGCTCTGGAGAGGTTCCAGTACAGCGACCAGAAAGGTCACAAACTCAGTCCAAGCGGCTAAAAGCTCTCTAACATCATTTAACCTTTGACTTTTATTGCTTTTCCCTTTTTAAGTATTTTAATGCAAGCTTTTTAATACAAAGAAAGGCTCAAAGCTTGAACTTGATTGAAGACCGTGGGCCAAACGTCAATGTTGCATTATATCCAACTGTATTATATTAGTTTATATCTATCGTATTTTATTATTTTCACACAATTACACAGAAACATCTTTCTTGTCAAATGCACTTACATTGTTTTTTACATTTCAGTGCAAAAACTAAATGAAATATGCATCAGTGGCATGTTTTTCCCCTATTTTTCCTCGCTCCTGTGTTGTAGCAAGAGTTTAAAGATGTTGTTGTGTCTCACAGAGCTGGATTTCCCTTCTTCATTGACAAACTCTGAGAGAGCGTTCATTCATCGGCTCGCTCAGTCCCTGGGTTACGCCTCTAAAAGCAGAGGGTAAGTTGAATTTGCAAGTCAAATGCAGAACTGACGTTTATGCATCGTCACAAATGCATGCTGCTGTACAGCATTACGGCTAAATACCGGCCTAAAACAAGACAAAACTTGACTATGAAGTTATTTAAGATTATATTTTTAATTGCACTACTATTTTTCCATGATCTGTTCTCCTGTTATTGGTCTCTGACTGGATCAGAGTGTATGACGGCATCCCAAAGTTGGTTTATTGATTCCTCAGTGGATTTATCTCTTTCTTAAATGTGACCCTGGAGCACAAAACCAGTCTTAAGTGTCAAATTTTCTAAATTGTGATGTATGCATCATCATCAGCTGGATAAATAATCCTTCCATTGATGTGTGGTTTGTTAGGAGGACAATATTTGTCTGAGATACAACTATTTGAAAATCTGGAATCTGAGGGAGCAAAAAAATCTAAATATTGAGAAAATCATCTTTAAAGTTGAAGTTCTTAGCAATGCATATTACTAATCAAAAATTAAGTTTAGATATATTTACAGTAGGAAATTTACTAAATATCTTCATGGAACACGATTTCTACTTAATATCCTAATGATGAAAATAAATTGTGAAATGCATCGATTGTGAAACACATTAAATTTATAAGCAGCTCTACTGAAAACAGTAGTTGTTCAGCTCAGTACGGTTCAGTAACTCAATAATAATATTGTAAATTATAAATGTAATGTGAATAATATGAAGTTCTTGTGAACTGTTGCTGCAGGAAAGGCTCCAGTCGATGTCTTACGGTGAGGAAGAAGGACGGGACGGAGGCGTCTCGCTCCATCATGACCTTCAACCTCTCTCACAACTCCAAACACATGGTGCAGAGCCTCCTGCAGAGGTTCCCCATCACTAATAAAGAGCGCAGTGAGCTGCAGCCGCGCACCGAGAGAGCCGTCTTCACCTCTCCTGACGCCAGCGGTGAGGCTCCTCACCTGCCAGAATAAAAGAAATTATGACAGAAATATATTACTATTGTACAGCAGAATGTACTTCTCAAATAAAACATTAGTTAAATTAATAATAAAATAAAAATACTTATTTTTTTTTAGGAGTGTAGCAGTTTTTTGTTCTGGTTTTAGTTTGTGCAACACTGTGTTTGTGTTTGCCAAAAATAATTGTTAATTTTCATTTGATTCTATTTTAAAAGATACATTAAATTGTATACGTTTTATGACTTTGTTTGATTACAAACATTTTTGATGATGAATAAATAATACTTTTTTGATAATAATAACAAATTTAATATTAAGTCATAAATACAGAATTTTTAAAAAAAATTAGAAAAGACTTAGTAGAGTTTGTGTAGAATTTATGAATTTTATAGGGTTTTATTGTTTTGTAATTATTTTTAATTAATTTTTTAATTATTAAACATGCTTTTTAGTTATTGCAATTTAATTAAACCATTAAAACGGAGTGCAGAAAAATTAAAACAAAACACTGAATTTATGAAAAATAAAATTCATAGGACATTTCATTTTGCACGTTTTTGTTGAAGCATTAATAAATTGTTTTAAAATGTTAATGTGTTATTAAATTAGGTTTCAGGGTTTTAATTAATTTAATATGCTAAAATGATTACTAAGATTTTATTTTAGCATTGGAACAGAATCCAGACGCATCAGCACGGGAAAAAAATGAATTCAGAAATATTAAAACTGAGAGAGAGAAAAAAGTAAATAAATACATTTTAAATAAAAGAAAATGAAATTTGGGGAAATTGATTTTTTACAGCACCCTAAAATAATTAAAAAAAAAAATTTAGTGATATTTTTAAGTATGGTCTTCCATTTGAATGTGAATATAGTTTTTTGTTTATATGTTGTTCTTGCACTGGTTGGTTCCTCCAGACAGTAAAAGCAGGACCAGCGGTCGTCTGAGTCACGGGATTTCTCAGGTTCCTCAGAAGCGAGGCCCGTCTGAACTGGACTGCTTCCGGAGAGCGCTGCCCGTGTACGAGCGTCAGGAGGAGATCATCCAGACCATCAGGGAGAACCAGGTGGTGCTGGTTTTGGGTGAGACCGGCTCTGGCAAAACCACACAGGTGAGGCCCGTCAGAATCAGATACTGTCCCAATGAATGCGGCTAAAGTTTACAGTCTCATGAGAACAGCTCATCACAGAAGAGAGGGGCGGAGTCAGCAGAGCTCATTAGCATTTAAAGGGACATGCACCGAAACGGTTTGCTGTGAACAGAGCTGGTTTTGTCAGGGTTAAAAGAGTGTGACTTCCTCTCTCAGATCCCGCAGTTCCTGCTGGACGACTGCTGTCGGAGTGGGATTCCCTGCCGGATCTTCTGCACTCAGCCCAGGAGGCTGGCGACCATCGCTGTGGCGGAGCGTGTGGCGGCGGAGCGCGGCGAGAAGATCGGACAGACCGTCGGCTATCAGATCCGTCTGGAGAGCAGGTACTGTGTTACAGGGCTGGGCGATGTTATCTGGGAGATCGCTGATGATTATAATAATTCAGTGATATTTTATAAGTTTTTTAAATGTGAATTTAATCATGAAAAGTGCCTTTGAGTCATTCATTGATTTGTTTTGTTTATAATGATTATTTGTTATTTTATTGGTTTTTTCATTAAACTGATTCGTTCAAAATGTGGATTCATTAAATAAAGCAAAAACAGACAATATTTTGTTTAAATTGTAATGTTTACTTATTGAACTTGTATAAAATCAATACATCATTCGCAGATATTGGGGGAAAATGTCACTCTTGCTGATATTGTTCAACTACATCACATGATATAAATATAAAACAAAATTAATGGGAAATAATGAATTTTAATGTCATTCGAACAGGCTGTGCACTCTCAAAGCATGTGATAAACGTCTTAATTTTAGCTCACACATTGTTAAAACAATATTTACTATCTGTGTCCCTGCAGCACAGAAGCAGTCATCAGTAGCACAGGTATATTTGTAGCAATAGACAACAATACATTGTATGAGTCATAATTATACATTTCTCTTTTATGACAAAAATCATTAGGATATTAAGTAAAGATCATGTTCCATGAAGACATTTGGTAAATTTCCTACCGTAAATATAGCAAAACTTAAATTTTGATTAGTAATATGCATTGCTTAGAACTTTTTTTGGACAACTTTAAAGCCGATTTTCTCAATATTTTTTGCACCCTCAGATTCCAGATTTTCAAATAGTTGTATCTCAGACAAATATTGTCCTCCTAACAAACCATACATCAATGGAGAGATGATTTATTCAGATTTCAGATTATGCATACATCGCAATTTTTTTCAGATTGTTGTTTTTCAAATGGTTTTGTGTATAGCACAATCCTCCGACTCTGTCAACAACAATGACACACCCATGTTTGTGTGTAACAACGCAAGTGTTTCCATCTGAATAACTGCGCTCCTGCTGATGAATTGTGTGTATTCACTGCTCCTCAGAGTTTCTCCTAAAACCCTGCTGACGTTCTGCACGAGTGGAGTTCTGCTGCGGACGCTGATGTCCGGAGACGAAGCCCTGTCCACCGTCACGCATGTCATCGTGGTGAGCCGCGCTCAAACTCTGGACTAACGTTTCTCTGTGTTTCCGGCTCGGATCTAAATGTCTTGTGCTCCGGCAGGACGAGGTGCACGAGCGAGACGGCCTGACCGACTTCTTACTCACGAAGATGAAGGAGCTGGTCCAGAAGACGCCGTCGCTGAAGCTCATCCTGTCCAGCGCCGCTCTGGACGTCAATCTGTTTGTCAGATACTTCGGAGCCTGTCCTGTCATTCACAGTAAGAGAAGAAACCCTGTATTTACGATCGAGAAACATTGGCAGCACTCTACAATAAGTCTCTGGTTGTTAACAGAATTGTTTAATGAACCTGAGCAAACAATGAAACAGTTTTTATTTCTATTGTAAACAAAGATTAATGAATGCTTTAACTAGTGGGACCTTCAACAAAGTGTTATGCTGCTATTTTGAAGATTTTGTGGAAGTGACAGGATTCTGGTTCTTCCTCAATGAAATATGTAAAATATAATAATATGCTTTTATTTTAAATACAAGTTTCACTGGATGGAATTTAAAATATTGATTATTAAGATCAACTGATT
The DNA here is from genome assembly GCF_018340385.1 of Cyprinus carpio. NCBI lineage: Eukaryota > Metazoa > Chordata > Actinopteri > Cypriniformes > Cyprinidae > Cyprinus > Cyprinus carpio. The sequence continues at coordinate 36,164,693 of NC_056601.1, read as the reverse complement.
TTTCTGTTTATGGGTTTATCCAAGCTGTGAAATCTTGTTACATACTACTATATTTTAATTTCAGTCTATTTAAGTTTCAATTCTAGTTTGTTTGTGTAGCACTTTTCACAGTTTTAGAGCAGCTTCACAGAAAATGTTCAGCGGCATGTTATTTTTATTTTTTAAATGCTTTTTTTTAATTTGTGTTTCATTTACATCCACATTGCTACCTTCAGACACTGAGTTTATAAAGTTTATAAAGGCTCTCTTAAGTTTAGGCACAAGCCTGATAAACATCAGATATGAATGTTTGTGTCAAAATTCGCCGGATTTGATGCTTTCAGATGTGATAACAACGTTGAATTTTCTTTGAGTCAAAGGTTGTCCATACGAGGTCAAGCAGCTCTTTCTGGAGGACATCCTGCGGACCACCGGATACATCAACAAAGACATGATGAAGTACAAGAAGGAGGCGCAGAGAGGTGATACTTACTGCTAAAATACACGACTGCTCAGAAGTCTCTTCTGCTCAGCAAGGCTGCATTTTTTTTTTAATAAATATAGTGTAAATATTGTGATATTATTAGAATATAAAACAGATGTGTTTTATGTGTGTATCTGTTTTAATGTATTTTTTTTCTGTGATGTGCAGCTGTATTTTCAGCATCATTACTCCAGTCTTCAGTGTCACATGATCTTCAGAAATCATTCTAATATGATGATTTGCTGCTCAAGAAACATTTCTGATTATTATCAATGTTGAGCACAGTTGTGCTGCACGATATGTTTTGTGGAAACTGATTAGTTTTATTTTTCTGTGTGTGTTCAGAGGAGAGGCAGCAGACGTCTCTCACAGAGTGGTGTGACGCTCGTCTGGACGTCTTACAGCCGGAGGCTCCGAGGGAGAAGACGCACGCTTGTGTCCTGCAGGAGAACGACCTGCTAGACGACGGCGGCGACAGTGTCTTCAGTCAGATGGTACTCTCTTTACAAGCCATTCTTTCCCCCTAAACGTGTGTTTGCTGGAGTACGGTCTGATTTCAAAGCGTTTCTGCTGTGTGTGCGCAGAGCGAGAAGGACGTGGCCACACTGGAGCCCTGGCTGCTCAGAGAAATGGACGCCTGCATCTCCAACATCTTCCTGAACCAAGACGCCGATGCCTTCGTGCAGCTCTTCAATCTGATCCTGAACGAGAACATCAGCGGTAGGCTGTCATTTAATGTATTCTTTAACCCCTTAACTGTCACCGTCCCACCTGCGGGACGCTTGGCGCTCTTTGTTTTGTTGTCCTTTTTCTCTATAAAATATTTTAGTAATCATCATAAATTATATATCATTTGAAAGCTTAGAAGCCCAAGATTCATCCTGTGAAAACCATTTTGAAATCGGACATTGCATTACCATGGAAATGGTACTTTAAAATCTTATGGCGGTCTCCTCCCTCTTAGTGGGCGGAGTCAAGTGTCATATTACAAAATGCATTATGGTCTTTTAGAATCAAAACTTGTTATAATCTTGGCAACAAACATATCATTGGAAAGGTCTGAGTCTCAGGATTCCATATTTGGAGGTTATTTTGAGTATTGAACTAAAATTGACAGAGAAATCTAGGGAAAAATTAATTAAACAAAATTCAAAGTAGTTTTGATGGCCCCCAGTGGCTGTTTGTGGTATGACGCCCTAAATAAAATCTCACAGGAACCTCAGTTTTTTTCATATCAACTTCAAATTTGGAACATAACTTATTTAGACACAAGGCTTTAATTTTATACCAATTTTAGAGTAAAACCTGTTATGTAAAATATTTATAATAAATAAAATTAAATTAATATAGCGCATTTTATTTATAGTACATTTAAACTTCTATAACTTTTTGATATTTTAATTTTGAAAAAATTCCACTTTTGCCAAAATCTGCTAATTTTCTTCTTTAAAAAGAGACCAACCTTAGGTCTATATTCCAAAGTGTTCATGGGGGGTGACAGTTAAGGGGTTAAATAAATAAAACAAGTTATGACAGCCACTCTGGCTAATAACGATGTTGTTTAATAAGTGAGATCTTGATTTTAGACTTTGAACGCCAAAAAAGTAGTGCTTGAGTGTTATGAGAATTTCCTTTATCAGTTTCTGTGTGAACCCTGTTAAGTGTACTGGAGTGTGCTGTGCTGCTCTCATGTGTTGTGCTCTTTCAGTGGATTACAGACACAGCGAGACGAGTGTCACGCCGCTGATGGTGTCCGCCGGACGAGGTTTTCTCAGTCAGATGGAGCAGCTCCTCAGTATGGGTGCGAACGCCAACATCAAAGCCTCCAACGGCTGGTGAGGAGTCAGAAACACACAACACACACAACAGAGCAGAGAGAGTTTCTGATATCCAACAGTGGGCTCATTATTGTTAATTAAAGCTAAAGACATAAAAACACTGTGTTGAACAAAATATACAAGCACCAAGTTATTGATCATACACTATATGGACAAAAGTATTGGCACCCCTTCTAATGAGCAGGTTTGACTACTTTAGTAATCTCCATGAGTTCAAATCTTAATGTTGGAGCATATAATGATATTTTAGGGGATTGTGTGCTTCTAATTTTACAGCAACAGTTTGGACAGGACTCTTTTCTGTTCTAACCTGACAGTGTCTCTGTGTGTAAGACGAGGCTCAGAAAGAAATGATTGATTGAGTCAGTGTGGAAGAACTTGACTGGTCTGCTGTGAGACACAAACTCATCACCAAACACTGATGACTCGTTCACACGGGTGCATTTATTTTAGACACTTCCAAAAACTGATGCAACAGAGATGAAATACTGAAAATACTTTACTTTATTATGTTTCCGTCTTCATTTAGCACAGTTTGGAAGTACCTTTATCTGTTCTGAAGAAGACGGTGTCCCAATACTTTTGACCATATAGTGTATATACACTGTAGTTTATACACACACACACACACATACACCTAAACACACACACACACAGATAAATGTATGTAAAATAGTATTAATAGTATTTTTCTGGTTTCACTGTCATAATTCACTTTTTAGTAATTTTGTTGTGCGTTTTTGTCAATTTTATTTATTTATTTTTTATTTCTATATAGATAATATATAAATTGTCAATGATAGGTGATATATAATATATTTTCTATTTATTAGTTTTAGTTTTAGTACTATTTATTAGTACTTGAGGTTATACTAAAATGTGTAAAAAATTATTATATATATATATGTAAGTTATATGTAAGTTATAAGCAATATAATAACTAAAACTAAATAAGCTAAAAATATCAAACAAAATAATAGAGAAAAAAAATGTAAATATTAAAAGGAAAAACTATGATATTAAAATTAACCCTAAAATAAAATGAATTAATCAAAAAATAGCCATGATATTAAAATAACACTACCATACATTGTTTAGGTGCTCCTACAATAAAATATAGCATTTAATTTTTCCCTCAGATTAGGGATGGGCGATATGGGCTTAAAAATGTATCACGATAATTTCTGATGTTTACTGCGATAACGATATCAATGACGATAATTTAGGGAATCCTGTTTTTTTTAGAGAAAAGTATTATCTTTCCTAGTTTTACCCAAAATAGGGTGTTGTGAGCAGTACACACGACTATTTATTTCATACTGGAAGCCGGAGGGCGCCCTTGCGCAGAAACAACACATATGCACAGTAGAAGTAATGCTCCAGGAAATCACTGATATGGACAGAGGTATCCAGTGATCGCTGTAGCTGAATAAAACACAGATAGAGAAATATTGACTGAGGAAAAATGAAGACAATAAACAAGCGATTGCACAAAATACATGGTCTGTGTTCTTCAAGCAATCTTGGGTATTTTCATAAGAATAAAGTATATTTATAATGCAATGGTAATCGACATAGCCTTTATCACTGTATATAATGCTATAAAAATAGTATGATTTCTGCCTTATTCTGTGATACGAAACCACATCTGATCTCAAAAAGAAGTTATTTGAAACCTGTTATGAAGTTAATATGGAGAAAAAGCACGTCAATAAACAATATCTTTGTTGGACAACAGGTTTGTAAACGACTCATACACATGTAAAACTGTATTGCACACGTGCTACTGTAGTACATTTACTCAAGGCTCAGACCGACTTTGTCGCACTGTACAGTGTTATCCAAACCTGTTCCAGATTGTAGGAGGAGCTGCTCAATTTCACGTCCGCATTCCTTCACATCACTCCACACAGTCGCACACAGAAATGTGTCATCAACTAGACTTTATCGTTATTATCGTGGGAAGACTAATTTTTACCGTGGGGAGAAATTTTTACCGGTATATCGCAAAACGATAAGATATCGCCCATCCCCTACCTCAGATCCACTTGTAAAAAAAATATTATTTCAGTTAATTTAAGTTCATAGTTTTTCATAACCGTTTTGTGAAATGAGTTACAGTGGGTACAGTCACTTATAAACAATGTAGTTTTGCACTACTTCATCCTTCAGTAAAAGCTTGCTTTGCACATCTCATTGAATTAAATTGATAAGTAGCGAAGTGTGCCGCTTGAACTGTTCAGATCAGATCACTTGAGCTGCTCGTCTCTAACAAGTTCAGTCACAAGCAGCACATGTCAGTCACTGTTTGAACCTCTGCTGAGTTGATAAATGTGGTGTTTATTTCAGGACGGCTCTGGACTGGGCCAGACACTTCAATCAAACTGAGGCTGTAGATCTGCTGGAGTCTCACATGTGAGCCCTGCGTTTGACTTCATCTCACAGATTCTGTCTCTACAGCCCATGCAGAGGTGTGTGTGTGTGTGTGTGTGTGTGTGTACAGATGGTGTGTTGAAGCAGGTCAGCTGGACGAGGCGTCTCTGGTTCAGACGGCAGCATCCGAGCTGAATCCTGAGGACCAGGAGCTGCTCAAAGCGTATCATCACAGCTTCGACGATGAGAAGGTCGACCTGGATCTCATCCTGCACCTGCTCTTCACCATCTACCAGAGCTCTGACGAGGGTGAGACCCAAAATCATATTCATATCTGCTGCGGGCGACAACAGATACTTGATCTGAGCTCGTTTTGAAGTCTTTATTGTGAGTTCCTGCTGTTTAGGTGTGAATCTCATTAAAACTTTTTTTTAATATACTTCTTTTTACTATTAAGATTTTTTTTCCCATTTTAAGCACAGTTCTTGTTAAATTCTTATTACTGTCATACAAAATATTATTCTCATTACTGTAACACTGTAAATGTAATATTTTAAAGTTTTTTTGTAATGCTCATTATTTTCAATAACAGCAATATTTATTTAATAATTCTCATTGCTTTATAATTGATGATGATTTTTAATAATACTGATCATTTTGTATTACTGTAAAACAGTAATTTTTATTATTTTACAATAAGGAAAGACAAATCGATTGATTTTTAAAAAATTAAAATCACATTCAGGACAGCAACACAAGTACTGTCATTGAGATACTAATATAGTTTTTTATTATTTAAATCTGTTTTTTATTTTTATATTTTCTGCTTTTAATTTTAGTTAATGTTTTAGTAATTTTGTCTTTTTGTCATTTTTAGTTTTTTTGTCTATATAGTTATTAATTTTAGTTTTAAATTATTTTTTTTAGCTGTTTTCGTGCATCAGGTTAAACCAAATTAAAATGAAAAATGTTGAAATAAAAAGTTTTAGATTTTTTTTGTTTGTTTTTCAGTTTGTTTTTTTATTTCAAGTATCCAAACATGTTTTTTAAATTTACTTTCAAATTTTAGTTGCTAACTATAATAATCCTGGTGTGAACCTTATATGTAATTATTTTTTGTATTTTTAAATTTTTAGGTTTTCTTATGTTTAAAAATTGAGGGGTTGATGTGCTTTAAATGTCTTGAAAATAATGAATAACTAAATAAATAGGCCATAAAATAGGTGTTATTCATAATCCGTAATGCTTCACCTTCACCTTTTGTTCTCTTAACATATTAAAACAGGTATTAATCCGGTTCATATATTTTACTTCTCAGGCGCAGTGTTGATATTCCTGCCGGGCTACGATGAGATTGTCTCTCTGAGAGACCGCATCCTCTTTGATGATAAAAGGTTTACAGATCACCAGCAAAGGTCTGTGAGTGTTTGTAGCGTTGAATCCAACATGTGAGGCATCTTTCTGAGTATCAGCGGGAAATCATGCACTTATTTTATTCATAGGATTTTGATTGGATAATTTAAAGTGAGCTGTGATGTATAAAGGAAATGAACAGTACTTTCAGAGGCATTGCATTCACTGAAACATTGTTTAATTGCTTGCATTCAAACTATACATTTATTAAGAAAACAGATAAAAAAAAAAAAGTCTTCACTGGTTATTGATAAACTGTGTATCAGCAGGTTTCAGGTGTTCATACTGCACTCTAGTATGCAGACGTCAGACCAGAAGAAGGTTTTGAAGAACACGCCGAAAGGTGTTCGCAAAATAGTGCGTATCTGCTTCTCTCATTTCTGTACACTTCACACAGACTCCTTTAAATGTATTCAACTCAGACAATCTCATCTCATGCACCAGATCCTCTCGACCAACATCGCAGAGACCAGTATTACCGTCAACGATGTTGTTTTTGTCATCGACTCCGGCAAAGTTAAAGAGGTGCGTCTGCTGTCAAAGAAGCAGTTCAGCCAGAAATGAAAATGTGCTGCTCAGTTCATCTGAGATGTGTTTGTTTATTCATCTGGTTTAGAGAAATGTAGCATTGCATCAGTGTCTCAGCAGTGAATGGGTGCCGTCAGAATAAAAATAAAAAAAGCAGTTCATTTGTTTAAAAACGTCTTAATTCTGGATGTGTTTGAGCTGTTGTCTTCTCCAGATGTTAACTGATGGATTACTTGTGGATTATTGTGATATTTTTATCAGCTGTTTGGACTCTCATTCTGACGGCACCCATTCACTGCAGAGCACCCATTTCCCTTTTTCATCAGTCTGAACTGAAAGCGTTCTTGTGTTGTGCTGCAGAAAGCCTATGACGCTCTGAGTAACGTGACCATGCTGAAGATGGTGTGGATATCGAAGGCCAGCGCTCTGCAGAGGAAGGGCAGGTAATCCTCCGTCCATCCGTGTCTCAGACATGACGAGCGTGTGATTGTAGGACTGATGGAGACGCTGTGTGACGTGTTGTTTAGAGCGGGCCGCTGCAGACCCGGGCATCTGTTTCCATCTCTTCAGCCGTCTGAGGTTCAACAACATGCTGGAGCATCAGGTTCCTCAGCTGCTGCGCATGCCGCTACAGGTACACGCGTGTGCAAACACACACGCCACTGCACCACAGATCATACAACACAGCGGCATCATGCCAGAATAAACGCCAGCCAGTGTCCAGAATAAGGACATATAATATAATTACTATATTATTAATGTAGACGTGAATTAAATGTACTGAAGGTGGAAGATGATTGATGGAATATAATTACAGTGTTTTTGTGATTAAGCTGTGACATTAATGCATTTATACTAAATCTATTTAGACTACGGTTTTATCATACAAATACCTAAAAACCATGTTACACTTTTACCATGGTACTGAGGTGCTATATTCGTGGTTTTAACTGTGATTATCGTGATCTAAATGTATGCTACTATTGAAGACCATTGGTTAATTTAAAACAAACAAAAAAAAACAGAATGATTAAATCGATTACATTTTTTTTATATATACACAGTACAGACCAAAAGTTTGGAAACATTACTATTTTTAATGTTTTTGAAAGAAGTTTCTTCTGCTCATCAAGCCTGCATTTATTTGATCAAAAATACAGAAAAAAAACAGTAATATTGTGAAATATTATTACAATTTAAAATAATTGTTTTTTTAAATTTATTATACTTTAAATTATCATTTATTTCTGTGATGCAAAGCTGAATTTTTAGGAGCATTATCACATGATCCTTTAGAAATCATTCTAATATGATGATTCATTATCAAAGTTGGAAACAGTTCTGCTGCTTAATATTTTTTCAGAACATGTGATACTTTTTTAGGATACTTTGATGAATAAAAAGTAAAAAAAAAAAAAAAAAAAAAAAAGAAGCTATGTTTTTAAAATATAAATATTTTGTAATAACAATATACACTACTGGTCAGTAATTTGGGGTCAGTAATTTTTTTTAAATAAAATCAATACTTTTATTCAGCAAGGATGTGTTAAATTGACAAAAAGTGATAGTAAAGAAAATATATTATTAGAATATATATTATTAGAATTTTATTTTATTTTGAATAAATGCGGTTCTTTTTAACCTTTTATTCATCAAATATATTAGACAGCAGAACTGTTTCCAACACTCATAATAAATCAGAATATTAGAATGATTTCTAAATGATCATGTGATAGACTGGATGTTACATGTGACACTGAAGGCTGGAGTAATGATGCTGAAAATTCAGCTTTGCATCACAGGAATAAATTATTTTTTAAGTATATTCAAATAGAAAACTATTATTTTAAGTTGTAATAATATTTCACAATATTACTGTTTTTTCTGTATTTTTGATCAAATAAATGCAGGCTTGATGAGCAGAAGAGACTTCTTTCAAAAACATTAAAAATAGTAATGTTTCCAAACTTTTGGTCTGTACTGTATATGTATTTTTTTTTATATATATGTTTTTTTTTTTTTTTTTATATATATATATATTTTTATATTTTTTATTTGAAGTTTTCTGACTTTTTTTCTTCTTAAATTCTGAATTTACATCCCACTATTCTTTTGTTTTCGGACGGGGAATAAAAAAATTCAAATGGTGATTGGTGACTTTTTTCAATTGTGATTGTTTTTGCTGAGTTTATATAAAAAAGACTGAGATGGGAGATGAAAAGTCACAATAACTGCTTTTGTTGTTTTATTGCATTACGCAAGTCATATTTATTCTTACAATACAGATTTTGTCAAGGCAGCTTCACACTAATAAACAGGTTCTTCAATTGGGAAACAAAAAAGCAGCTCTGCAGAAGATAATGTCATTATTCAGCTCAGTTCAGTTCACTTAATCTGTGATAATGATACAGAAGATTCAGACAGTAATATGCTAAACATACATATACATCACACTGCATGTTTTAATCAAGCAATAAACACAAGTCTTTTGCATGTTTAATCCAGTTTAGAGTCAGAAAATAGATAATTAAGTCTATTAATTATAACAAGTCATGATAACCAGTCTTCTGTGTGTGTGTGTGTGTGTGTGTATGTGTGTGTGTGTGTGTGACAGGAGCTGTGTCTGCACACTAAACTGCTGGCGCCCATCACCTGTCCGATCGCTGAGTTCCTGTCTAAAGCACCGGAGCCGCCTCACCTGCACACGGTCAAACACGCCGTACAGATGCTGAAGGTGAGACGAACGCCTGCTTTCTTCGTTTACATGCAGCCAAATCATCCTTTTATGATCAGATTGAGAGCTGATGTAAACACCTCAACTGATCCAACTGAAAGGAGTGGTGTAGATCTGAAATAATCTGATTAAAAGGATCATTTTATCCATGTGAACTGCTGCTTTCTCGATTGTTTTCAAAAAATACCACATGCAGTGTTGTGCAAAAGTTTTCACGCCCTACAGAAATGTCTTTTGTTGGGCATCATATTTGATCATCAGGATTTATGCTTATATAGTCTGAGAATATGGAGGAGAAAAACAGCTCAATTTGATTCAAACAAATTAGCTGCAGATGCTGATATTAATATGATGAGATCTGAGCAGAGACGTACAGAGATCTAAATATCACTCTATAGCTCCAGTAATGTGTCTCAGTGAGATGAGATGTAAATGATCCAAACATATAATGCAGTGATTGAGAGATGAAGAAATAAAGGCTCCTCAGAAGATGTGAGATGGTTCTGGAGGCTTGTGAAGATCATTCCTCTGCTGAGGAACAGTGAAAGTAAAGCTTCTGGAAACAAACGCTCCTCAAAAGATCCTGATGATCAGATTTGAGACTCTAAAACATGATTGATGGAGAATCAAGTAAAGCTGAGCTGCTTCAGTCCGGTAATGTCTGACTCCTCCACGCAGACCATCGACGCCATGGACCCCTGGGAGAACCTGACGGAGCTGGGCTATCACCTCGCTGACCTGCCCGTGGAGCCACATTTAGGGAAGATGGTTCTGTGTGCGGTGGTGCTGAAGTGTTTGGACCCCATCCTCACCATCGCCTGCACACTCGCTCACAGAGACCCCTTCGTTCTTCCCGCTCAAGCCGCTCAGAAGCGCGCCGCCATGCTGTGCAGGAAACGCTTCACCGCCAACACCTTCAGCGACCACATGGCTCTGCTCCGCGCCTTTCAGGTCAGACACCGTCAGGATATCACTTAATGGGGGGGGGGGTCTTGTAATTGTAAATACTTAATTTAATTGTAATTGCTTTTTTCATTTAACACAGTAATGACTTTTTATCTTTTAGGAGGTAATTGCAATTAGTTTGATTAATTAATTGGCACATCACGTAATTGTAATTTTGATGCAGTTTTGAAAATGTAATGATGCGCTTCTGATAATCAAAAGTTCACTTTCGTGAGGTGTTTGTGTGGATTGGCGCAGGCCTGGCAGAAGGCTCGCAGTGATGGCTGGGAAGGGAGAGCCTTCTGCGAGAAGAACTTCCTCTCTCAGGCCACCATGGAGATCATCGTCGGGATGCGAACGCAGCTTTTGGGACAGCTTCGAGCTACAGGTGAGATTTTCTCAGATTTTCCAGTTCATGTTCTCCAGTAACATCACAAACTGTGTTTCTAAAGAAAATACTGTTTGACCATCTGAAAAAGATCAGCTCATGCTAGTTACTTGCTAATCCTGTTAGCAACATGCTAGTTACACCCTAGCAACCACCCAGGGTACCTTAGCAACCGCATAGCAACACCTTAGCAACCACATAACAACACCCTAGCAACCATCCAGGGTACCTTAGCAACTGCATAGTAACACCTTAGCAACCACCCAGAATACCTTAGCAACCATCCAGAATACCTAAGCAACCACATAGCAAAACCCTAGCAACTGCCTGAATACCTAAGCAACCACATAGCAACTACTTAGCAACCTCCCAGAAAACGTACCACATAGCAACACCTAAGCAACCACAACGGGTAGTCTAGCAACCGCATAGTAACACCTTAGCAACCACCCAGAATACCTTAGCAACCATCCAGGGTACCTTAGCAACCACATAGTAACACCTTAGCAACCTCCCAGAATACCTAAGCAACCATATAGGGTAACCTTATCAACCACCCAGGGCACCTTAGCAACTGCAACAGCAACACCTTAGCAACCTCCCAGAATACCTTAGCAACCGCATAGCAAACACCTCAGCCCATGTACCCAATACCTTAGCAACCACATAGCAACACCCTAGCAACCTCCCTGGGTACCTTAGCAACCACATAGCAACACCTAAGCAACCGTATATTAGCAACCTAGTAGCATCACTTGGTAAATTAGAAAGGGTATTGTAGCAACTGAGTAGCAACACTCTAGCAACCTCCCTGGCTACCTGGTACCTTAGCAACCACATAGCAACACCTTAGCAACCGCCCAGAATACCTTAGCATCCGCATAGCAACACCCTAGCAACCATCCAGGGTACCTTAGCAACCACATAGCAACACCTAAGCAACGGGTACCTTAGCAACCACATAGCAACACCTAAACCTTAGCAAACCACCCAGAATACCCTAGCAACCGCATAGCAACACCCTAGCAACCATCCTGGGTACCTTAGCAACCACATAGCAACACCTTAGCAACCTCCCAGAATACCTTACCAACCACATAGCAACACCCTAGCAACCATCCAGGGTACCTTAGCAACCGCATAGCAACACCTTAGCAACCTCCCAGAATACCTTAGCAACCACATAACAACACCCTAGCAACCATCCAGGGTACCTTAGCAACCACATAGTAACACCTTAGCAACCTCCCAGAATACCTAAGCAACCATTAGCAACCCCTTAGCAACCACATAGTAACACCTTAGCAACCTCCCAGAATACTAAGCAACCGCATAGCGACACCCTAGCAACCACCCCGAGAACCTTAGCAACTGTATAGCAACACCTTAGCAACCACCCCGAGAACCTTAGCAACTGCATAGCAACACCTTAGCAACCACCCCGGGTACCTTAGCAACCACATGTGAGATGGATTGCGATGGTCAGGGGTACCTTAGCAACCATTTAGCAACACCTATGCAACCTCCCAGAATACCTAAGCAACCACATAGCAACACCTTAGCAACCTCCCAGAATACCTTAGCAACCGCATGGGCAACACCCTATACTGAATAATTAAAGTGACTCATATTTCTGCTCATTAAACTCTCTAGAAGCAGTGTTGTTACTGTTAACTAAAAAACTATAACAATAATTCAATAAATGAAATAAAATATATGAATATTAGATTAAAAACTTTGCAACCAGCTGAAGTAAGTATAAACTGAAGTACTAAAACTGAAATAAAAATCATTTAGAGCTGAACAGGAAAATTTAAAATGAACAGATATATATTTAAAAACAAAACTAAAATAGCAAATCCACATACTATCAAAATTACTAAAACTTAAAATCAAACTAAAGTACTAAAATTGCTAAAACTAAAAGGAAAAAAATAAATAAATGAATGCTAAAAATAAATGAATCCCCCCTAAACTAAAATAAATGACGAGAACATTATAAAATTCAAAAGAAAACTGAAAAATATATAAAAAAAAAGTTAATTTTAAAATATTAATGAATGCTATAATAGTATATAAATAATACTAAAATATCACTGTCCAGAGCTTTCGGAAGTGCGGTAACTCAGATTATGCAACACATGTCATCCGTAGAGCTTATCCTGAACCTGAAGCGGTCTCTAAACACAGTTATTGAAACTGTACTCATGGCTTCTGTGTGAAGAATATGTAATGGCTTGATCTCAGTGTCATGAAAATGCTACGTTTATGCTAAAAATCAACTTCCTGTTTTCCTCTTTGTAAATAAGAGCTGCTTGAGAGCAGCAGGTGAGTTGTGATCCGTGGTGTGTTCCTGCAGGGTTCGTGCGAGCGAGGGGCGGCGGGGACATCCGTGATGTCAATCAGAACTCTGAGAACTGGGCCGTGGTGAAGGCGGCGCTGGTCGCTGGCATGTATCCCAACCTGATCCACGTGGAGCGGGACAGTCTGAGCCTCATGGGCTCCAGAGAGAAGAAGGTCCGCCTCCACCCCACATCTGTCCTCAGCCAGCCGCAGTACAAGAAGGTCAGTGATGGGAGCATCAGTGCAGAACAAAACACGCTTCTGCTCTTATTAAAATAAAATGCTTTCCAAACATAATTGAATATATATTTTTGAATTTATATTTGTTTGTTTGTTTTTAGTATTATTTTAAAAAGATATCTAATTACTAACTTATTATTTAGCATTTGTTATAATGCAATTTCTTCGTTATTTTGATTAAATAATTATTTAGCTTTATATTTATTTCTTATATTTTTTATATTTTCTTATTATAGAAAGAAAGAAATGCATATATATATATATATATATATATATATAGTTGTGTGTGTGTGTGTATATTTCTATAATATAATTTTTTACTATTATATTTGTGTATAGAGAGAGAATTTAATGTATTTATTAGCAATTATAATTATAATGTATTAATTATTATAATGTATAAATTATAATGTTGTTTATTTATAAAAAAATGTGGTTATAAAGTTTATATATGTGTATAAACACAAAAATGTATTATATTTTCTTTTTGTGTGTGTATAGTATATAATGTATTATCAATTATTGTAATTAAAATATCAAATTAGAAATTAACTCTACAATTATATATCATTCTTAAATATAAAATAAAATTGATTATACATTATAAAATACATTATTATAATTGATTAATTATTGTAATGTTAATTATTAATAATTTTGATATCTATATATTAGTGCCGTCAAACAATTAATCTCGATTAATTGATTGCATAATAAATAAGTTTGTGTGTGTACTGTGTATATTTATATATAAATACAAACACATGCACATATATATTTAATAAAAAATGTTATGTTTATATAATATATTTATATATAACATAAAGTATAAGAATATGAATATATAAATATATAAACGTGTAAATATTTGTAAAATATATACATGTATGCGTGTGTATTTATATATACATAATAAAAATACACAGTACACACACACACACATATATTATGTAAACAAAAACTTTTATTTTGGATGCGATTATTTATTTATATATATATAATTTTTTTGTTTTGTTTTTTTGTATATATAGTTTCTGAACTGAATGTTTTGACCTTCTACATGTTCAAGTAGATATCAATAAGCATTTAATCACTGTAAAAAAAATTTTCTGTACCCAGATCCCTCCAGCCAATGGTCAGGCGGCAGCCGTGGACTCCCTGCCCACTGATTGGCTGATTTATGATGAGATGACCCGCGCTCACAGGATCGCCAGTGTCCGGTGCTGCTCTGTGGTCACACCCCTCACCGTCGCCATCTTCGCAGGAAGTGCCAAACTGCCCAGCTCCGCCCTGCAGGAACCCGCCGTCCACAGAGGAGGTGCGTTACCTCACACACACACTCATGTCTTTATATTCGGTGCGACTGTTTGCAGTTGAAGCCGGTTCTGTGATCAGGAGTAAATCTCCATCACCTGCTTTTAGATGGAGCAGCATTTACTACACAGAGCCATTGTTCACAGACAAGCTACGCAAAACCACATTCGTAATAACAGATGATATAATCTCATGATTATGAAATCGAAGCAATCGTTTTGCGGTTATGAAAGCTTTTGGAAGCTGCTTTGATTGTAATTTGGCTATGTGTATTAAATGCTGCTCCATCTGAGAAAATCATGGTGTGACTGGATCAAGAAAAACAGGCTATGATGTTATTAGCTATTATTATTATTTTTATGTGGCCTTTGACATCAGAAAATGTGTTTAAAAAAGGCAAAGAAAAAGAAACTTTTTTTTTTTTGTCAGTAGGCTGTCTTACTGGATGTCAAGTGACATGTATTT
>NC_056601.1:36052149-36147149 GCF_018340385.1 Cyprinus carpio | reverse complement strand
TTTGTTTGTGTGTGTGGATAAAAACTAGAGTAGAGCACCATCTGCTGTTAAAAATCTAAGCTCTGAATCCAGTCCAGAGAGAATTATCATGCATTCAGAAGATCTCAGAATCCATCCACGAATGATTCTGCGTTGAGTTATTGACGCAGCCCTAGTGTCCATGTTACACGTGTTACACATGTTCAGTGTTTGTTGTAGTGTTTTGGGTGTAACGCTAGTTGTATAATAGGTTACGTAATCAGATTACTTTTTCAAGTTATTGCTTATGAATTTCTTATGAATTTTTTGGGTTAGTTTTTCAAATAACTTCAAGTCTCCTGTTCTTAAAATCGGGAGTGAACATGATTTGACATGAAATTAAACGTGTGACTTCAGTGCAGTACTGTGTGGTATCGTGACTTTGCTCTGTTGAGTAACGCTGTGATGTGTCCCGCAGGCCTCGCCTGGCGTCTCAGCTGAAGAACCACAGAGCGCTTCACAGCAAACACCTGGGAGACGAGAGCGGCCCCGAGAAGAGCACCGAGGGGCCCTCGTCCCCGTCCTCAGGAACAGTGCGTCACCACTCACATACTTACTATTCACTTACAGTTCACGTTCAAGTTCCAATATTTTTATATCATTTTTGTTGTTGTTGTTTAGGACTCACTTTGGTCGTACTTAAGTTCCAATTAATTTATTATTTTGGTTGCACTTAAAAAAATTTATACAAAAATATTGTGTAACTTAAGTGCAACCGAAATGATTCCTTAAAAATAAAAAATACATAAAAATATTGGAAATGGTTGCAACCAAAATGAAAAAAATTTATCTATTTGAAAATATTGGAACTTTTTTTTTGGACTCTCTTTGGTTGCACTTAATAGGTTAGAATTCATTGTTATTTTATTTCTTTTATAAATCCTTTTGGCTGCATTTCAGTAGTTTTCATTTTATATTTTTATATTCCGTAGTTTTCAGTCAACTTTGAGTCAACTCTAAAAAGGCATTAAATATAACAATGATAACATTAAAATATTTATTATTTCAATTTTAATAACTGTTGGTTTTTTAAAGAAACAGTTTTTGAAACGTTTGTGATCGCAAAATTAATCGTGGTTAATTTAATTTATCAAATCTTCCAGTTTAAAAAAGCAGTACATTTAAATAAAAACTTGAATTTAATAAAATAATCTAATTATTCTCTAATTAATGGACCTGAGCAACATGAACTAACAATTAACAGTTGGGTTTTTATTAGTGTTGTTAACAGATTATTTCTTATTTATTATTAATGCATTAACTAATGTTAACGAATGAGACCTTATTTTTAAATGTTTAGCCAAAAAGGTTGAAAACAAGCAGCTTTTTTGACTCTGTTGGGGAAGTATTTTGTTGCACAATGGTGGGTGTTTGAGTCAGGTTTGTGATTGCTGATCTAAAGGATAATCAGAGAGTGCTGTACTGGAGCTGATGTTGTGCTGTGTTTGTTACTGATGCAGCGCTGCTCGTCTCCGTCCACACATGCGCCGCGATCGAGCGTCCGCTACTTCATCATGAAGAGCAGTAACATGAGGAACATCGATCTGTCCCAGCAGCGGGGAATCTGGTCCACGACGCCCAGCAACGAGCACAAGCTGACGCGAGCCTTCGTCGAGAGCAGCGCCGTCTTCCTCATCTTCTCCGTTCAGGGATCCGGACACTTCCAGGTCTGTTTCCTTCATCTGACGTTCCCTCAACTCCATTTATGATCACATACACAGCATTTACACCCTCCTACAGTTAAAGCTAGAGCTCACCCAAATTTTTAAAAAGGACAATAATCTGACTTTATATATATTAGAAAAGCTCTGAACTGCCAGAAAAAATCAAGACTGAAATAATCCTGCTTCCTATTGTGAAGTCCTGTGATCTATTTCTGTCTTTGAAAGTATTTCCTCTCTTCAAAAAAATAAATAAATAAAATTCTGTCTTCAAAAAAGAAAAAAAAATTATCTTCAAAAAAATTGTTTCTCTCTTAAAATAAACATTTTAAATTTTTTTTCTTCAGAAATATTTTTTCTCTTCAAAATTTTTTTTCTCTCTTCAAAAAACTCGTTCTCTCTTAAAATAAACATTTTACTTTTTTCTCTCGTCAAAGATTTTTTTTATTCTCTCTTCAAAAAGATTTATCCAAAAAAAAAAACTCTTAAAATTAAAATGTAACATTTTTTCTCTTTTCAAAAATATTGTTTCTTTTTTTATATTATTTTTATTTTTTTAATTGTTTTTTATTTTTTTTTATTTTTATTTATTTTTCTCTTTTCAAAAACTCTTTAAAAATAAAAAAAATCTTTCTTCAAAAAAAGGTCCACCTTGATTTTATATATATATATATATTTTCCCATGTGTTTCTGTAATATAGATACAATACAGACTGTCAAAACAGCTTCAGAGTAATAAACAGGAAAATAACAGTGTTAATTCATCCATAGTGAAGCTCATTCAGTTTCGGCTGTAAAGCGCTGGTCTTCAGCTCAGGTTGTGTTCTCCTCTGATGGTGTCAGTCGTGTCTGGCTCTGGTGTGTTTTAGCAGGGTTATATGTCTGAGTCTGTGTTTGAGCAGGGTTACGCGCGCATGGTGTCGGCGGTCAGCGGCGAGCGCTGTCTGGACTGGGGTTCGTCCGGTCTGGGCGGTGTGTTCGGGGTGGAATGGATCCGTAAGGAGAGTCTGGGGTTCCAGCTCACGCAGCAGCTGCTCAACCCCTGGAACGACAACAAGAGAGTCCAGATCAGCCGAGACGCTCAGGTCAGAACACACACACACAGAGTGCATCTCACTGACGCTGATGAAGATGATGATGAGGGTTAATGTGTGATCTGTGTGTGTTTGAGCAGGAACTGGAGCCGCAGACAGGAAGTCAGTTACTGCAGCTCTGGGAGCGAATCTGAGCCCATCACATACATCACTGTGATCTTTGTGTCATTTATGAAGATTAATGCACTTAAATCTTCTTCCTTTTGGCTGTATAACATAAAAAACATGTTCTCAGGCCGAGTCAGGCCTCATGAACGCCAGCGATTAAATGTTTAATGTATCTTGTGTTTTTAAAATCTTCACCGAATGCGTTGGCTCTGATCAGTTCAGTGTGCTGCTTTTAATTGCTGTGCAAATGTTTTTGTCATCTATGATGACTTTGCACACAGTGTTCACTATTGCAGGGTTGAAATGTTTGTTTAGCGGATTAAGTGGAAAAGATGAAATATGTTGTGAAACGGAAGTTTTTGTGTTCTTGGTTCATTGTTTTGTCTGTTAGCTGATCATAAATAACTGACATGTTGACGTTGTGAATTAAACACTGAAAGCTGCTATAATACTCCAGCCTGGCATTCTAATAGAGAAAACAAATACACAAATATCCAAAGCAAAGTTGAGTTTTCTGTTGGTTGACTGTTTGTTTGTGCCATCGTAAGTTCTGATGAATGTTCAGTCTGTTCATTCTCAAATCATCTTTAGCGACGCAATTGTGTAATCTACAATAAATTGTGTAATTTGCAATTTTGTGTAATTTGCAATTAAAAAAATTGCATATGTTTCTCAATTATTAAACACTCCAAAATTAATAATCTCTAGGTCATGGAAAAATGGAAAATATAACTCATGAAAATGAATATCCCAAAAAAAGTGTCATAAAAATGAAATAAAATCTCCAAAAAAATTAATAAATATTAAACAAAGTCTCAAAAAGTCATGAAAATGAACCAAATCTCGAATAGCCATGAACATTGAAAAAAGAAATTCTAACAAAATCATGAAATAAATAAAATTTCGAAAAAGTCATGAAAATGAACAAAACCACAAAAAAGTCATGAAAATGTAAAAATCTCAAAGTTTGAAAAAATTAAATTCTTGAAGACATTAAAAAAGAAAAAAATCTCAAAACATCATGAAAATTGAACAAAAATAAGTATATACAGGTGCATCTCAATAAATTAGAATGTCGTGGAAAAGTTCATTTCAGTAATTCAACTCAAATTGTGAAACTTGTGTATTAAATAAATTCAGTGAACACAGACTGAAGTAGTTTAAGTCTTTGGGTTCTTTTAATTGTGATGATTTTGGCTCACACTTAACAAAAACCCACCAATTCAATCTCATCAAATTAGAATACTTCGTAAGACTTATTTAGAAAAAAAACATTTTTAGTGAATTGTTGGTCCTTCTGGAAAGTATGTTCATTTACTGTACATGTACTCAATACTTGGTTCGGGCTCCTTTTGCTTGAATTACTGCCTTAATTCGGCGTGGCATAGAGGTGATCAGTTTGTGGCACTGCTGAGGTGGTATGAAGCACAGGTTTCTTTGACAGTGGCCTTCAGCTCATCTGCATCGTTTGGTCTCTTGTTTCTCATTTTCCTCTTGATAATACCCCATAGATTCTCTCTGGGGTTCAGCTCTGGTGAGTTTGCTGGCCAGTCAAGCACACCAACACCATGATCATTTAACCAACTTTTGGTGCTTTTGGCGGTGTGGGCAGGTGCCAAATCCTCCTGGAAAATGAAATCAGCATCTAAAAAAAGCTGGTCAGAAAGAAGGAAGCATGAAGTGCTCCAAAATTTCTTGGTAAAACAGGTGCATTTGACTTTGGTTTTCAAAAACACAATGGACAAACACCAGCAGATGACATTGCACCCCAAATCATCACAGACTGTGGAAACTTAACACTGGACTTCAAGCAACTTGGGCTATGAGCTTCTCCACCCTTCCTCCAGACTCTAGGTCCTTGGTTTCCAAATGAAATACAAAACTTGCTCTCATCTGAAAAGAGGACTTTGGACCACTGGGCAACAGTCCAGTTCTTCTTCTCCTTAGCCCAGGTAAGACGCCTCTGATGCTGTCTGTGGTTCAGGAGTGGCTTAACAAGAGGAATACAACAACTGTAGCCAAATTCCTTGACACATCCTGTGTGTGGTGGCTCTTGATGCCTTGACCCCAGCCTCAGTCCATTCCTTGTGAAGTTCACCTCAAATTCTTGTATCTATTTTGCTTGACAATCCTCATAAGGCTGAGGTTCTCTCGGTTGGTTGTGCATCTTTTTCCTTCCACTCAACTTTTCTGTTAACATGCTTGGATACAGCACTCTGGGAACAGCCAGCTTCTTTGGCAATGAATGTTTGTGTCTTACCCTCCTTGTGAAGGGGGTGTCAATGATTGTCTTCTGGACAACTGTCAGATCAGCAGTCTTCCCCATGATTGTGTAGCCTAGTGAACCAAAGCTGAGAGACCATTTTGAAGGCTCAGGAAACCTTTGCAGGTGTTTTGAGTTGATTAGCTGATTGGCATGTCACCATTCTATAATTTGTTGAGATGGTGAATTGGTGGGTTTTTGTTAAATGTGAGCCAAAATCATCACAATTAAAAGAACCGAAGACTTAAACTACTTCAGTCTGTGTGCACTGAATTTATTTAATATACAAGTTTCACAATTTGAGTTTAATTACTGAAATAAATGAACTTTTCCACAACATTCTAATTTATTGAGATGCACCTGTATGTCTGCACGATGTCTGACTGTGTACTTTCTCCACTGGATGCTTAAACAATCATTTATATAGGCTATATGTAAGCTTCATGTCTTCGTGTTCAGTAGAGGTCACTGATTTTACAAGCAAGTCAGGTGTTAATATACTGGATCTGAAGCATGGGCTTTTAAAGTGACAGCAGCCTAATATACCTGAAGCTGACAGAAAAAAAACTTTTATAGCCTTTATAAGAGTTAGGCTTGTATTCGTTTTAGCTGTTTTATTGACATTGGTACAGAGAATTTTGAAATATGACCAATGTCTAAAATCTTGGTATCGTACCGGCCTTTTTTCCCAGCAAATTAACTATATAATAATGTACATGTTTTATCATGAAATAAAGTTATTCATATGATGATTTAATGATTTGGTCATATTGTATGCACCACGAACAGGATTTTTCAATAGAAATGAAAATGGAGAACGATTCTGTACAGAGCAGTGGAAGATACTGAAAGCAGGTTTTATTGGTAATGTTATATAATATTTAACACTTGATGTCAGTGCTGGAGTGACGGATTACTGAACGCTGAACAGAGTGAGGTGAAATTGTAGAGTTATAAATCTTTCTCTTTAGTTAATTTGCACAGCACACAATTGAGTCCAACTGTTTCTACTAAACAAGCATGAGATAACATTTGAATCCTGATAGATCTGTGCTCTATAATGAAGTAGCCTCACATTTTTTGGATGCATAGAAGGCATAACATATTAATGATGAGGAACACCGTGCATTTCACGAACCCTGATAAATACTACCCTATTGTGCTCTAGATATTTTCAGATATGATTTTGACACAGGCTTGGACTTCTCCAGCAATGTGACTGTAGGCATCGCAGGGGGGCTTCAGAACAGAGATGGCGTCCTCCACTAACTGTGTGTCTTCACTGAGGTCTGTTTGCTGGCTCCTCTGTTCACACAGAAGCTTAGTGATGCTTCTGCCACTCTTCACGAGATCTCCCAGTTTTAAGGACAGTATAGGCAGATCATGCTCCTCGGTTGGAGGCTTCACGTTCTCTAAATCACTTTTTGCCAGCTGAATAGCGACGAGTGGAAGAAAGACGTTTCCAAAGACTCCCAGTTTGTCCGCATGGAAGTCTCTTATCGCTGCAGCCTTGTCTTTCAGTGACACCCCAGTGAAGGCAATCTTATCATAAAGATCAGGATCAATGATTTTAAGTATTTTCTTTTCCTCCCTTTTAGAAACTTCAAGAATCATGCTCATAGTTTCTCTAACTAATGCACAATTATCCTTTATACTTTTGCTCTCATCTGCAGAGACACTGGAGTAGTTTTCTCCAAAGTGAGTATTGATTATGATCAACAGTCTGTTGGTGATTGTGAAGTATCTGTTCACATAGTGATGGAGCGTCTGAGTGGATCTGATCAGCTGTTCATTCTCGTCTGTGGAGACTAAAGACCACATCCTGGAGGCGTTTGCTGTTAATAAAAAGAGGAGAGAACAACACATCAACTCAGTTTGTCTTTGTTTGTAAAAATACTCTAGCTCTTTAAGAAGACATTCTTAACGAATTCATTATTTGCTGAAGGTTTATTCGTGACAGTTTTGTTGTTTCTTAGAGCAAGACTGTGTAACATCACTTTGTTCGTTTTAACTGAGTTGTATTATTCCACCCGGACCGAGAATAATTAAAACATGCTAAAAAAAGATAAATAATTCATCACAAATAATACTTCAACACAATATACTTGCCAGCAACCACTTCTGACCACCTTCCCAGATTTGTAGAGAGAGTATTACCCCAAGACATTTTCCCTTTATATGGGGTCTTGAAATAAGACAGAAACAGTTATATAACAGTTATTTAAGAATTACACAAACAATTATTCAAGTGACAGACAGGTGTGCCTGTAAATGTATGATACAGTGTTTGCATGTGTCAGAATGTCCTGTATCATTCTAAAGGTCTGTATCATTAAATTAGTTTTAATAATATTCCTGATTAAATGACTGCAGAAGCAGATTTTTGAAAAGTATCGTTATATCAATATTGTTACATCCCTATTTATCCCTCAGGGGTTCTCCACCCAAAATATTCATCATGATCATGTCATTTACATTATGCTGGCAAACAGAAAGTATTCATAAATAGGTATGTGACAATATCAAAATCTCACGATACGATAATCTTGCGATACTGAACTCAGTGAGGATGGACTCTCTGTTCAGAAATATTGGTAAGCTGTTATTCTTTATCATTACAGTTATCTTTACAGTTATTGTTTTTGGTGTGAACAGGCTTTAAGAGTGCCACCCAAGCTACTGTTTCTGCAAAATTGATCAATTACACAAACTAAACAATACAAAAATGCACAAAGTATTAATATTTATTACGTTTAACATATCTTTCAGTGCTAAAAATTTCCTAATTTATCTGTAATATAAATAAGATGCTAAAACTGTTATTTATACAGCGATTTACTGCTTAATTAATGAGCCTCAAGACTCTCAACACAACATGTACACTTGCCAGACGCCAGTAAACATTTCTAATCTACTGCTCAGTGTCAGACTTGTAATACTAGAACTAGATGACGCTTGTTAATGGGTTTCAGGAAATCAGTGCTGAGTCATCATAACTCTATCACATATTAACTGTTTAGAAGGAATATTACAATAAGGAATTAAATAAACACTTTGAGAATGAGAATGACTGACACACATAATATACAAGGTGTGGAGCAGAGTCAATGAATGTGTGCAGTCTCGCTTAAATAATGCACTTTAAACACACTGGTGGAATAAACAGTACACACATCTAGTAACTAAGACAGATTCAGCAGCTGAGTGGATGAACTTACATCTTCTCTGGAAGGTGCACGAGCAGGTAAACACAGGAAAGGCTCCTCAGTGAACTGCTGGAACTGGAATGATCTAGAAAGCGTCTCCCAGAGTGATTTAGTGATGGGATTTTGCCCAGCAACACCAAGAGCAGCGTCTCTGATAGGTCAGCTTTCCCTGACCAGCACGATCCAGTCTGGAACTGAAACAGAAAGCAGCTTTCCTTTTTGCTCCCAGGAGTTCACATGATTTAATTTGGATTTACATTTTAATTTACACGAGACACTGTGAGCTTATAAAGCCTACTGCATTAGATAAACCTGCTGATGTAGACACACTTATAATAAAAGCCACCACTTCCATTTTATTCCCTTTTAGACACCTTCAAGTGTGTCGCAGTACTCCTGAGAAGTGAAGCCAAATGGATTTGATGCATGCAGAACAGCTCATAAGCCCCGCCCCCCCCCCGTGTAATCTAATAACACGTGACGCTTCAGATAACCTTGAGATGCCTTTCTGTCATATAGGCAGCTTTTATCACCCCAATGTTATAAAGTGTTCGTTTTTTAAATAAGTTTGGCCGTCCCCCCCCCCCCCGTTTTCAGTTCGTTTTTTTTTTTTTTAATAAGAACATTCTGTCAAACAAATAAGGAAGCAGTTACAAAACAAAAAATATAAAATAATTTAATTATTATTTTTTTTATAATTTGAAAGTCCAAGATGGGTATATAAATAAACAAAATACATTATATTTCAAAGGAAAACATTGAACAACTTTCAATTTCAAAATTTCAATTGTTTTTAAACCCTTTTTATTATATGAGTTTTTCTAAAAAAGATATCTTTAATTTGAATATTAATTGTAGATAGGCTGTGTTCTTTCATTGAAAGTAGCTCATGTTTAGACATTTTTTTTTTTTAAAAAATACGAAAGTTTTAGAGGATTTTTCAGCAGTGCTGATTGTGACAGGGAAAAGAGCAGTGTCATCTGCTATTGGCTGATCTTTATTTCCCTTTCCGCAATGAGAGTCCCTTTCAAGGCACTTTTATTAATATAATATGCAAAAATCTGGGCGACAAGAAGTAAAAGATAGAGTTAGACAGGGCATGGTGAGCGTGATTTCAGCAAGTACAACATGTTCCTGGAACAACATTACAGTCAACCAATGAGAACTGAGATATAACTTTCCAGGAAATGTCTGTTTTAGGCTTACAATCAGGGTTAGGTGCTTCTCCACCCTTGTTAATCAGCTATCATTTCTCACTGATTTTAGGAATAAATTATGAGTAGGGTTAGGTTTGGGGTAGGGATTGGGTTGAGTCTATATTTTTGGACAATAATGTTGATACAGGATCATGTCTTACTTGGCAAAATCACGGCGACCGATAGGGCATGCCTTGCCTGAGACCCATCTGAAGGTTGAATCTGGCTGACATCAAAACTAAACTAAATTTCAGTGAGGAGTTACTGTTAGCATAAAGAGTCCTGATGGCATAAAAAAATCACCAAAACCTAAATTTTGATGACAACGAAAAATGAGAGCATGCTCCACTCTGTCTGTGCTTTTGTAGACATCTAAAAAAAAGATAAAAATAGAATCAGAATAGTCAAGCATGTGTTTTAGTAAGGTATTTGATGCTATAACACAGGAGTGTGACGTCCTGATTGACAGCTTCTCTGAGCGAAGTAGTCTTTTAGTATTTTTTCAGGATTTCTGGGAGGAGATTGGAGCTTCAGCTTTATTTCTACATTTCCATAACTGAAGATGAGAAATCATGTGGTTATGACACGCTCAAAATGTGCTTCTTTAATAAACAAGACAATGTTTGAAATCGTGGGACTTGTGATTTATTTCCAACTGATTCTGAGGATTTTTCCTCCATTTCACAAGTCAAATAATGCCATCCATCTTCATCCCATGTATTTCTGCATGCTTTTAGGGTAATGTATAAATCAAAGTTATTTACATGGAATTTTCAATTACAGCAAATATTTCTGTCAGACTGAAAGAAATGAGTATTCTGTAACTGGGAAGATTAATATAAATAAAACAGCAACCTATGACTTGCTAAAGTTTAAGGTCAGATGTTAATGTGAAAGAGAATTCACTCCTTCATGTATTTAAGCAAAAACATGACTTCGTATATGGCCATGTCATATTTTTTAGATGCTGGCCTGAATTCTGCCAAAGCCTCCTCGTACTCTGCCAGGGCCGTCTCGAGTTTACCTTTCTCAATATACCCTAAAATGCCTGAAACAACCACATCAGTTATAACAAACCCAACCACCAACCCCATCAAAATGGAGCCAACTACCCCAGTTGAAATGCAAGCAAATATGAATATTATGCCTGTCAGACTTCTCATATTTTTCATTAGACACTTCACTAAAACTGCAGCTGGAAACTGGCAAACTGATTTAATAGCAGTTTTATCAGCAGCTGGAATATTGTTGAAGCTTTGGAGAGACATATGTTGTAGACTCTCATACAAGGTAGGTTCCAGCTTCTTCTTCAGCTCCTCGTCAACCTCCTTGACTTTTGCTAGGATCTGATTCACACGTTCAATCATACACATCACAGTTCTGCTTGGACAGTGGCTTTCTCGTCCAGGGTGATCGGGCTGAAGGATGAGTGCAAGTGCTTATTGACCCTCTCAGTGAGACTGTTGGTGGCTTCGAAGTTGCTTTTCATCAGCTCAATAAGCTCTTGACTTCTGCGGATAATCTTCTCCCTTTTTTCAGGATTTCCAGGGTAGAACAAATCACTCAAAGACATTTTCCTTTATGTTAAGGTCTTGAAATAAGACAGAAACAATTACATAAAAAAACTGCAATTACACAAACACTGATTAACATGACAGACTTGCGCAAGTCAAAGTACAATGAATTGTGTGTGTGCAAGTGTTTGTTTATGTGTGCATGTGTGACAAGTAATACAGTATAAATAATCGTTCTCTTTAATAGGTTCACTTTAATGCTGCGAAGCGCTCTCTATTTTGGTGTGAGAATGTCTGTACCCTTATACCATCATACTATTTTATTGGCCAGTAGCCCCTAGCACCGCCCCGAGAATACATCACGTATGCTCATATAAGCTTTACGCACAAATTCATCAGACACCATTTCCTTCAGGAAGCGGATTATCTGCTATTTTTTGTGCTCTTCACCACTTTTTAAGAGCAGTTTTCACTCCTCAGAAAATGCATCAGTCCGGATCCGGTTCATCGCAGGAGGAGACTCATGCAGGTGCGTGCAATGTTTTGACCTACAACATGCTCTAACTGTCAACACTGCAATAGCCTGGGTTTAAAAGTTTTGTGCTCGAGGCCTTTCTGAGGAAAGGAGGACTCCTGTCTAACCCGAGGCACTGCACGAGACAGGCACTTGCGAGCCCGAGCAAATTGTTACGGTGCTTTCCTTTTCTTTGTCCTCTATCACCTCTTAGGATGACGCTATTGGCTGAGGTGGCTGTCTGTCATCATTATCGTGAGGACACACGTTGCGGGGAAGGATATAAGGTCGACGCCAACCGGAAGCAAGAGGAGGGGAGAAAGGGGAATGGAGCGGAGTCTTTGGTTTTGTCACGCTAGTTTTGTGCTTGATTTGATTTATGACTCCTCAGTTGCTCCTTAGTTTTTTATGTTGCTCCTGCTCTGAATTACCAAGTTTCAGATTTTTCTAGATTTTGTGTTATTTTGAAACTTTGAATATTTTATATAATATATACTTCTCCCCTTCTTCCAGACCTCCACCAAGATGGTTTTTCAAGATCTTGGAAGCAACACTTTTCAGCACGCATTACTAATCCCACTCTCGTGGCCCATCTCGTGCCGAATTCCGCTCCGACTTGGAAGTCACGCCCCCTGCTGCCATCCAAGCCATGCAGGATTACTGTAGTAGATTGTAGATTACTTAAGTGGGGAAATCTTACATGGCTACAGGAGGCTATCTCTCTGGGCTATGAGGCGGGTGGTTTGGCTTCGCCTCTAGGTGTGCACACTCACTCAACTATTTGGTGGATTCTTGAATGGATGCTATATATCTGGGCTATGAGGCGGGTGGTTTGGCTGAAGCAGGATGGTCCTCTCCAAGCACTTTTATCAAGTTCTACATTCTGGACATGAGCAGATGCTTTCCCATGGTCTTCCAGCTATCTTCCGGTACGTGAAGGTGTTATGGTATATCGTCCCATAGGCAACCACGCTTTTGGCCAATAAAATGTAGTGATGGTATTAGGGCTTCAGGACATTCGTCAAACCGAAGGTGTTCCCCTAGCGAGAGCTTCGCAGCGTCTTGTTCCCTTTTCAGAGAACCAAGGTTACATACGTAAGTGAGACGGTCCTCAACACAACATGTACACTTGCCAGACGCCAGTAAACATTTCTAATCTACTGCTCAGTGTCAGACTTGTAATACTAGAACTTGATGACGCTTGTTAATGGGTTTCAGGAAATCAGTGCTGAGTCATCATAACTGTTTCATATATTAACTGTTTAGAAGAGAATGTTACAATAAGGAAATAACACTTTGAAAATGTGACTGACTGACACACATAATATACAAGGTGTGGAGCAGAGTCAATGAATGTGTGCAGTCTCGCTTAAATAATGCACTTTAAACACAGTGGTGGAATAAACAGTACACACATCTAGTAACTAAGACAGATTCAGCAGCTGAGTGGATGAACTTACATCTTCTCTGGAAGGTGCACGAGCAGGGTAAACACAGGAAAGGCTCCTCAGTGAACTGCTGGAACTGGAATGATCTAGAAAGCATCTCCCAGAGAGTGAGTAGTGATGTAGTGTTAGGATTTTGCCCAGCAACACCAAGAGCAGCGTCTCTGATAGGTCAGCACGATCCAGTCTGGAACTGAAACCGAAAGCAGCTTTCCTCTTGCTATGCCACAGACACTCCCAGGAGCTGACATGGGGTGAAATTCCCCCCAGTCTGACAAAGCAATTTGATTTATACATTTACAGCAAAATCAGAGTACAGGCAAAATTAAAAAGAATATAATCAATTATTACAAATTACAAAATTGTAATAGCCTATTTGAAAACTTGAGGTAGGCTAATGTTAAATATAAAGTCATAATATTTTTTATTCAACCAACTAGTTTGAATACATTTGATTAAAAACAAAGGATTTGATGTTCAGAACAGAGAAAAACTACAGTAAATTAAGCCATGCCCCTGAGCGCGTTTTACCCCACAGAAAAAATATCATTCTAAAAATACTTTTTTATTTTTTTTAAATAACACACTCTCTATCTACAGGGCTTACTATTTTCATATCATTATATATACTGTTTTGTTCTCTTCTTACAGCTGACAAATGAGATGATTTACAGTGAAATCTGTTTTCTGTCAGGTCCAGCACCAGTATAAGCTTCATGGTGAATACTTCTACATTTACAGAGTCGCTCAGGTGATAACACACTATTAACAGTACAGCACAGCATCTCAGCTGAAAACCATACACACACACAGAAACGTTAAAAATCACTACTGTAATTTAAAAGTTCTATGTGCAAATTTTATACATCCATAGCATAAACGGTAATTAAGATTTTATGTACTCAAATTGACCAAAATACTCAAAATAGTAAATAGTAAATAACAAACTAGAGAATACTGTTGAAGGAACGTATCAAAAAAAAATGATTCAGACAATACAAACCTATAGAAGTGACAAGGTTTTAATAGCAGATTTTACTTAATTTAATTGCAATTTTACTCTCTTAAAGATGTCGAACCAAAATTTTAGTGATTAAATGCTGCTCTGTTTCTATGTTTTTAACATTATTAGGTGATCCACTGGCTCTGATGGTTCTTGAGGTTCTGATGGTTTAAAAGAGTAAAAACTGTTCCACAAAACTTTAACTTGATAGTTACATTAGCACATAGTGTTGTGTGTTGCTCACTAGCACTTCACTTAAATAGCACTTAAATAGGATTGCACAAATGTTTCTGAGTATTGTGGAAAATTATCAGGTTTTACAGCGTGGTAATAAAGTAATGCAGGGCGTTATAATGAAATGAATTTAAGAATTAAGAATGAGTGGAAGTAGGAGCGTGCCCGAGCCTGTGGCCGTTCTGGTCACCGGGGTTCCTCAGGGTTCAGTTCGTAGGACCGCTCCTCTTCTCCATGTACACTACATCACTGTTGATGAACCTAACTGGATGATGATGAAATCAGTCGGGAGTGGTAGGAAGGGAGCTCACGTCTTTGCCAGATTGAGTTGTAGGTGATGTTCTTTCATCCAGACTGTTTCTTTATTTTACTAAGAGAAACGCTGGATCGAACTTTGCGGAATGAATCAAACTGAATCATTATTCACGAACCGATTCATGCAGTTCTGTTATCACTCGAAAACTGAAACAAGTATGGTAATTTTGCTCCATATTTCCCATTACAGTGCAATCAAGTCGCTTGTTTCAACTGTTTTATTTACAATAGACAAAAAATACAAACATATATACATCTTAACACTGATTTATGCGATTGCCTGATCCACCGAATCGACTCACAATCAGGCCCCGCATCTCGCATCAGTGGTTGCAGATCAGCATTTTTCACACAAACTTTATATCATGAGTTTAATTTATCAAAATCACTGCTGCAGACCGGAAGAGACAGAGAATGGTTTGGTGTTTTGTCTTTGTGTCTTTAAAGCTTTTATTATTGCTGAACTGACTCTTTACGTGCAATTGTCACTGAATTGCAGTAAATTCTATTTTAATACTTAAAGAGCAGGTATAGAAACATGATTTTGTGACCAAACACGATGATTGTTTGTGACTGATTTTGTCATTTTACAGTATAAATATCTAAACATTCTGCCAATCAAGGACACGGCAGATGGAAAACGTTACAGCATTTCAATCTTGCATGCACTGCAGAAAATATGGAAAATATCTCCTCGTGTTTTTTGTCTTGTTTTCCAGAGCATAAATATCTAAACATCCTCAACTCAAGATACGTTTACTTGAGATGCAAAACATAAAACACGTGACGTTTTGTTTCTCTGAGAAAAAACTGAACAAAATAAGGTGATTTATGATTCAAACAAGAACAAATATCTGTCACTTGAGGAATGAAAAAACGTGTTTGAAAACGTGTTTTTCCTTTTTCTGAACCCGATTTATTCTGTTTTTAAATCATAAATTTGTCTAATTTTGATCAGGTTTCCTCCTAAAACAAGACTTTTTATGTTATTTTGCTTCTAAAAGTAAATGTTTCTTGATTTATGAATCTTCAGAACATCTGCCTGGAAAACAAGACAAACAAAAACAACCGCAGTTTTTGCAGTGTGATCAGAATACAGTAAAGGTTATTAAAAAGGCACTAAAAATCTATTTTCAAAATTTGAAGACATTTACATTCAGAGACCACACACTGACTTTCAAATTTTTTTTTTTCTTGGTCTTTACCCTATTTGTGTGTGTTTTGTGCCGTGTTTGATTTGTGATCTGCATCCAGTGATCAATTCATTCACTCTCATAAAACATCTTCATCAAATTCATCCTCCTCCTCCTCCAGCCTGTTGGTTTCTTCTCACAGATCCAGCCCTGGGCATTTTATTGCCCGCAGGTTTGTGCTTTAAAGTGCACTGTTCCTGGACTCGGGTCCGTAGCTGGCGTACTGCGCTCTCAGAGCACCATGGGTGGGGATCCGGTCGCGGGACACCAGCAGTTGGCAGGATGGGGAGCTAGGGTGGAGGCTTCCGGGTTCGCGATCCGCTGGGTATCTGTGTCGCGCACTCTTCTGATGGCGCACGCAGGCCTGCCAGCTGTGAGTACGCGCTCTGGCAGAACGGTGCACATTGTAAAGGGGCAGCTCGCCGGTGTGCAGACGCACGTGGTTGCGCAGAGCGTGGAGGACTGGCTGAAGCGCGCGGCTGGCAGAAGCGGCACACGAGGGGCTTGTCCAGTGTGTGGATGCGACATGCTGGCGAGCGGCAGGTTGCTGCGGGAGGAGTTGAAGCCAGACGGTGGCAGATGACGCAGCGCATGCGACACGGGAGGAAGAGGGAAGACAGCGAGGGAAAGACGCCGGCGTCAGCATACGTGAGAGTCGTCTGCTGTGGAGGGACAGTGGAAAATGTCTCAGTCACTCTGACATGATAGAAGATGTTAACTTTAATGCAGTTTAGTAGTAAAATACAAATAAACAAAAGGAGGCACTTAACTGCCAGAAAATGGTTTGTCTCAAAGAGCTGAGTAAATATTATGTTAAAATATTATGTTTTATTTTACATTTATTTGCAGGGGAAAAAAAAGGAATCACTAAAATGAATGAAATCTCAAAAAAATCCTAAAAATGGAATCAAATCCTCATAGAAGTCATGGACAATAATTAAAATTTTAAAAATCTCATGGCAATTAATAAAAATCTCAAAAACTCATTTAAAATCAAATAAACATCTCTGGAAAAGTCCCATGGCAAATAATAATGTATTCTCAAATTAATAAAATCCTAAGAAGTCATGATAATGAATAAAATCTAAAACATTTGTGAAAATGAATAAAATCTCAAATATTCATGGGAAAAAAATAAAACCACTAAAAAGCCATGAATACAAATCTTAGAACAGTCCATGGAAAATAATAAAATGTCAAAAAACTTGGGTGAAAATGATAAAATCTCAAAAAATTAAATAAAATCTCAAAAATTCCATGCCATAAAAAACTATAAAAAAGCCATTGAAATGTACTAAAATCATCAAAAAGTCATTAACAAGTCAATAAAATCTCTTAAAGTCATAAAAGTAAACAAAATCTTGAAAAAGTACATGTAGTTTTGTGTTTTATAGGGGTACATGAATTATGAAGATGCGCAATGAAGCAGCTAAAATAACATCTGAACCAGATATTGTTCTTGAAACACTATGGGATGTCAAATGTGGAGTGCGATCCCATCATGCACCACTACGAGGGCAGACGTGTTCGTGTCTCTCACAGACACAGATCAAACCGCCAGATGCTCCAGCTCTTATAACTCAGACTAATTAAGCAGTTAAAGCTGAAGAGGGGCATAATGAGCTGTGACTGTTCTCAGCTTTAGCTGCAGGGGAACACGTACCGCTCCTCTTCTTCTGCTGCTCCTCCTCTGTCCCCGGAACACCAGGAATTCCCAGGAAAGTGTTGTGAGAATTCCCGTACCAAACCAGCAGTTCCGTGAATCCGGGAGGAATAGTCTGGAAATACAAACACTCACATATCATTTTTAGGAAACACTAACCGGACATTTACCGTCTTTTGAATATTTTTTGACAAAAATATGTTCTGAGAAATGTTTTGTTGACATCCACATTGTTATTATTTCTGAATGTTTTCCTAAAACATTCAAAAACATCCTGATTTCTTCATTTGTATTTGTATTTTTTTTCATTTCTTGTGATTGTGTGACCTACTTTAGAGAAAACATTAAAGAAATGTTTGCATTTTATCATTGTAGAACATTACTTTTTAATCTCTCTGAATCATCATGAAACTAGTAAGTAACATTTAAAGAAGAACAGTTTTGCATTTGTCTAATAAAAAGCACATTTTAGTTAGTTAATTTAATTATATATATATAGAGTATATAGAAATTTTAACCAACATTAAATCCTAACCATAACTAACAATGATTTTTAAGCCTTTAAAATGTCAGTTTGATTTTTTATGTCACAAAAATGGTTTTTATTGTGCCTAAGTGAAATAGATCTATGAAAGGGTGACATTTTAAAATTCCCATAAAAATGAAATTTTCTTGCCAATTCAACACCCCAAACCAAAAAATGTATCTTCCTCATATTTTTCATGTAATTGGGGGAAAATTACATAAAATGGTTTGTCCAAACCTCTATATTATATGTTGCTGTTTTTTTTTTATATTTATTTGAGGTGACTTTAAATATGTGGCAAAATCATATTTTATATTACATAATTTTTTACAACCCTGTTTTTAACATAATTGGTGATCTATCTATAGTCCATGGTTATTATTGTTAACTAGAAACTAGCCACACACACACACACAAACACACACAACTCTTTTTATTGTACCTTAGAGTGAAATAGATTATGGAAAAGGAATATTGAAATTCCAATCAAAAACAAAGGCTGTTTTGTGACAATATTTTCTTAATATTTTTATGTAATTGTCTTGTATTTAAGGTTTATTTCCCACATGAAAATGTATTCATAGTTTTAAATCCCACAATATTTCCACCGTGCTCTTATGATGGGTTTGGGTCTCTGTGTGTTCAGTATATAGATGATGAGCAGTGTATGAGTTTTGTGAAGTAAGGTGTTTGACCTCCAGAGCTCTGTAGAAGATGCGCTGCCGATCTGAAGCACCTCCAGGTTCTGCTCCTGCTCGTTCCGGGCCCACATTTGATGTAGGTCATCCAGCTGCGCTGGTCCTCCTGACCGGCATCGATGAAGCAGCGCACTGTGCCGTCCTCGTTAAAAACACCTGAACACACACACACTTTCCACTCTGCATTAGAACCTTTTTCATTTAAACCAGTTTCCCATTCAGAATAATGCAACACACACACATTTTTTCTCTCTCCCACCCAAACTTTCTCTCTCCACCCACACCACAACTCTCTCTCTCTCTCTCTCTCTCACACCCAGACCACACCCACCCCACCCACTCTCTCTCACCCACACACTCTCTCTCTCTCTCCCCCACCCCCTCTCTCTCTCTCTCTCACACACACACACTCTCTCACACACACTCTCTCTCTCTCTCCCTCTCTCTCTCTCTCTTCCACACACACACACCCACCCCTCCTCTCTCTCTCACAAACCACACACACACACCCACACCACACACAACACTCTCCTCTCTCTCTCTCTCTCTCTCACACACACACACACACACACACACTCCCTCTCTCTCTCACACACACACACTCACTCACTCTCCTCTCTACACACACACAGTCTCTCTCACACACACCTCTCTCTCTCTCTCTCCTCTCTCTCTGTCTCTCTCACACAACCTACACACCTCTCTCTCTCTCTCTCTACTCTCACACCACCTGCCCCATGGAGGTTATTGTTCTTCCTCCAGTCCACGTGCTCGGGGGACACGAGCCTCCCGGGAGAACGGGCCCATCTCGGTGCCAGCTTTGATCCAGGTCTTGGAGAAAATCCCCAGCCCTTCCCCGGGTACTGAGCTCTGAGCAATGATGACCTCGCTGGGCATGGACCAGACTGGACAGCTTTCTGCACCTCTGCAGGACACCATCAGTATCTAAGAACATCATCAGCGACATTCAGCGCTCCTCAAGAATAAAGCTTCTTCATTGGGGGAGTTACTTTTAACACGCATCAGAAAGTCTTTCCATTTTCACACAAAAGCTTCTTTAGATTATCCAAATATTCGTTCACATTAAGAAAAAAAAATGGCACTTTATTTTAAGGTGTCCCTGTTACATGTACTTACTAGTTATAATAACAATAAATTATGCATAATTACATTGCAAGTAAACCTTAGCCAAAACACTAATCCTGACCATAACCATATATAGTAAGAGCATGGTAGTTCAATTAATATTACTCATACTTAAAGTTTACTTACAGCATGTAAACACAGGACACCGTGCAAAATTAAAGTGTCACTAAAATGGTGCCCAATCACTGAATAAAACCCACCATTCCTGAAGACCTTAATTTGTTAATACCCGCAGCACTTATCTACAGGTGTCCTTGTTACACCTTGCATGCACTTTATTAGGCTGTCACTAATAACATTTAATTATGAATAATTACCATGCAAGTAAAACTTAAGCCAAACCAACTATATCTGATGCAAAAACATCTAAAAGAGCAATTAATAATATGTAATTAAGTATAAAACCTTACTCAGTATATGTTTAATTACACTGTAACAAGGACACCCTGTGTAGGTGTATTAAATTAAGTGTAACCCTTAATTTTTAAGTGTGTAACATGTTAATAATATGTCAGATTAATGATCAAATATGTAATACAATCTGTAGGCCTATATATCAATCTTACATTGATATATAGCATTAAAATACGATATAAGATAGTGCTAGAATGCTATATTAAATATGCCAGAGACCTTGAAAGAAAACCAATATGATGCTCTTGAAATCGTCTCGGAAACTTAATCGTGTGTAACGAATTAATATTTTAAAAACGCTACATGAAATTTCATATTCGTTTTTGGCCCATTGTTTTCAATTAAAAATATTTTCTGGGTCGTTCTGTGATCTATAATATCGCTTGTTATGCTGGTGTTAATGTAAAATGAATATGCACGTTTCAAATCATTTCAAAGGAACAGAAGTACGACGTTTATATAAAACCAGTTGCTAATAAGTATTTCTAGTCGCATAAAAGTAGGTCATCTTGTAATTCACACTGTGCAGGACGCGTCGAAACGAACGAATGAAATGAATCCCCTTTATTATTATTTTGGGTAACGAACATATGACCTCTATTTAAACGGCTTAAGTGCGTTAAAATGGTTGGGGAGGGAAACTGTAAAAGCGCATTGAAAGCGACAAAGAAAGACGCTCGCATTTAACGTCAAAATCAAAGAATCGAACAGAAGCGGCTGAAGAACGCATTCGTTCCGCTTTCACTGACACTCGTTATTCTCCACTGACTCATTCCACATTCAGTATCACTTTACAGCACGTTTGTAGCAATAAATGTGAGTGAATGAAGCGATGGCTTGTTTAAAAAAACGCAGGCATTTCGCGAACAAAAAAGCTGGAAAGGCGATTAGCATGCTTCGACATGCAAGTGAATGAGGACAGAAAGAGCACGTTAACGGTGTGTTACTGGAGTAGTAGCGGAGATGCCAGCTATGGAGAAGAGATCCGTGAATGGCGAGAATGGGGAGTTTTTCTCTGGCTGTCTCAGATCAAGGCTACCAAAGTTAACTAAAATGAATTTAAAGCCAGCTTCATTCAGTCCATGGCGGTTACACAACTCGAACGCAAGTGGTGCGAGCGCCCCTTTCAACCGCCTTAAAACGCCGTCCAATGGAGCCAAAAGAAAGGAGACTAAACGCTTGAGAACGGTCATCCCTGAAGGAGCTTGGGAAGACAATCACCAGCAGACGAGAGAGAGAGTTTGTTCCCAATGACCGATAACGCGGAGCGATCCGAAAACGAAGTTGTGCAACTTCAGCGGTTTTTTCCGACAAAACAAAAATCGAACGCCCCCCCCCCCCCCCCCCCGATCGAAAAGTGCGAATTCAATTGTTATTTATTACTTACCTGACGTAATCCAACAACATACACAAGGAAACATTTCTCCAAAACGAAATAAAACACACGAAACCAAGACAAACACGTGTCGAGCGTTTTTCTTTTTCGCACGAATTTAGTACAAAACGGTTTTCTCGCGAACGGGTTTATTTGGCCGTTTTTTAAATGCATTTAATTATCTCACATTTTACAACAATAAAACAAATCATCTAA
Organism: Cyprinus carpio; assembly: GCF_018340385.1. Lineage (NCBI taxonomy): Eukaryota > Metazoa > Chordata > Actinopteri > Cypriniformes > Cyprinidae > Cyprinus > Cyprinus carpio. The sequence goes on along the minus strand of NC_056601.1, from coordinate 36,125,347 downwards.
CTTTTAAAAATGCAGTTTCCTTCCCTGCATGTGAAATCAAACAATAATGTCATTCTACCATCATGGAAAACATATTAAAACACTCAATAGGCCTAAATTTATTTTTGTTTGCGATTTTATCACACACACGATCCAAAAACTAAAAGATCGCTTGTGCAGGACAAACGTCATTCGCCTTTAAAAGTATCAACTATCCACTGATTAAATATAACAAGGACAAAAGCATAAAACATATAGGAGGTTTTATGAATATTTTGATTGGGACACTTTTTGCCATTAAGAGATGACTTGTGTAAACAAATGTCCCCAGTTATCCTGAATTCATAGCTTACTCTTCAGCCAGTTCAGACTTTACGAAAATTAACCACTTGTTTTATATATATATATATATATATATATATATATATATATAGCATATTTGCCATTTTTATAATTACAGTTTTTACTCACAAATGCATGGTTAAACTGTCGGTTAGTGCAGCAAACCCCATGTGGTTGCTACCGTTTAACTATAGTATGGTTTTCTCTGGTTTTCTTTGCAGTAAAATCATGGTGAAGTGTCCGTGATGCCCCCTGCAGCGTTACCTCCGGTGAAGGACTGCGCCAGAGCCTCGGCGGTGAACGCGGTCCTCTGCTGCTCCTCGCACGGATTCTCTCCCAGCACGTTCCCTCCATCGACCGTGTGTACAGAAAACTGGTCACGCAGGGATATCAGAGGTGATGATCCTCACACAGCTGAGACCTGAAACCTGGACTTCAGCGCCAGAACCGAACCCATGAGTGCTGTGGCGTACAGGGTCTGAGTGGTGACTGATGCGCTCCCTCCGGATCAGCTCCACTTATAGGAGCCTGAGTGGCTCTGATGCCTCTAATTAGCTATTAATGACCCCCGACCCATCTACACACTACACACACACACACACACCAGGGAAAAGGAAAAAAAGCTCTTTATGCAGGAGCCCCGCCACCTCCACCCCTTTAAGACACACACCCAATATGAGAAACTCTGTCTTTGTGAGGAGAGAGAGAGACAGATATGGGAGAGAGACACTGACTGAGAGATAATCGCGCACAACACCTGTACAGAGCCTATTAACACATCACAGCCTGCAATTATTCTCACACATTTAACCAGCTGTTATTAACCTCAAACACACACACACAACCTCAACACACACACACACACACACAGTCTCTCATGATTTTTATTTATTTTGCTTTTTTTATCTTGATGCAATTTTTTTTCGTCTCAATATGTAATTTTTTTTGGTATAAGTATTTTTATTATTTAATTATATAGGTATTTATATTTGGAATTTTTTTGTATATTGATTTTGTGTCTATATTATAGCCAATGTATTTACAGAAATAATCAAATAATATTTGCGAATAGTCTAATGCAATTTATGAATGTGCAGGCGGACTGATTACATTACTTAGAGTATGAACTTATACAGTTTCAGTATTATATGCATCTATTAACTTTATAGTTCTTCATATTTTGATGCTGCTGCATTAAGCTTTATTACCGTAGATTAGAATATGACCTTTAAATATTCCTTTTTATGTATGCATATGTCTAGTTACATATTGCCATATAAATGGTACTTTTATTGATTAATTGGACTTATCATGAAATTTATGCATACAGGGTCAGCTATATTTATTGGATAATTTGTTTAATATGAAATGTATGAATAAAGTGTAATTTTTTTTGGATGTTTTTGTGACACACACACACACACACACACACATTGATACTTATTGTATTAGGTAAGTATTTATCAAATAATAATCTAAGAATATATAATTATTATTTATAAGTTTACATATATGTGTCACTAAATGAAGGATTCAGTCAGAGAAATTAGTCAAACTCGGTCAAATGAACGAAATTGTATTTTTTTTTTTTCACAAGGCATTGCTTATAAAAGCTTCAGATAATATTACATACACCAGTGAACCCTGACTCTGTCCACTGCGATCTGTGTCAGTGTTTCAGGGAAAGAGCGTGAGATCAGGGAGAGCTTTGAGACTGAACCTCCATCAGATTCACGACTATAAACACCAAACACACTCCATCAGACATTTATATATTCAATGAAGAGTAACAAAGCCATTAAGAAAACATGATATGACTCAGATATGAATGTAATTCATGCCATTTTGATAATTAAAACAACCTAACGATCTAATAAGAATCACATAAGTGTGGATAACGTGTTACAACACAAATGTGAAATGCACCCTATTTAATAAAATCTCCTGAATAATGACACTGGTCAATCTAATCAGGGCGTCCTGAATCGGATCGTGATTCACCATCAGGCAGGTAAAAAAATCAGGCAGTCTAAATCACTCAATCCTCCAGATTGTAAACTAATTACTTTTCATACCCTGAAACCGGTTTAGGTATCAGACACATTATTAAACCTAATAACAACCACATTGCACCACTAACAGACAGAGAGGAAACTCAATGGACAAAACGAAACATGCACACACAGAGCAGTAGAGATCAAACCACATCTCTCTCCCCTCACACACACACGGCGGACCGAACAGCACACACCCCAGACTCACAGACTAACAACTCACAAAACGCCCACTCTCACACAGCACACACACACACACACACACCTCTTTCTATCTCTCCCCCCCAAAACCCCCCCCCCCTTTCCCCTTTTCTTTTCTCTCTCTCTCACAAAACACCCCAAAAACCCCCCCCCCCCTCCCCCCCAAAAACCCCCCCCTTTCTCCTCTCCACACACACAACGCCTCTCTCTCTCTCCCCCACACAAAAAACCCCACCCCCCCTGCCCCCCCCTGCATTTTAAGTGTTTTATCTGGGGTGCCTGGGGGCCCAAAAGGGAAACTCATCTGTGTTTAAAAACCATTTGACCAAGAATCCTCCCACAAACCCCCTTCTAAACCCCACAAACACACCCACTGGTTTTCCAAAAGTAGCCCGAAAAACCAGATGCATTACATTTCACTTTTAAATACAGGTTCTTTAGATTATTAAAGCAACATTCACCCAAAATGAGAATTTTCAGAAATTTTCTCACCTCAGGCCAGATTTTCATAGCCCTTAACATTTTAAAAATTGTATGTGTTTAAATCTTTTTTTCTCCAGTGTTAACTGAGGCCGGGAGGTTTGGGATTACTTGTGGATTTTTGATTTTTTAAAATCAGCTTTTTGGGACCCCTCATTCTGAGGCCCCCATTCACTGCAGAGCATCCATTGTGAACTGATGAAATGCTACATTTCTAAAAATTTGTAAAAGAACAAACCCATCCTGACCCTTTTAATGACCTAAGCCCCATTTTTTTTTTGGGTGAACTTTTTTCCCAAAAAACAAGAATAGCAAAGAACACTAAATGCCCGGCCATCACAGCCTCACAGACAAATTAGAAAACAAAACACCGAGATCTCGGGGAAAAGAGGCGACGGCGAGCAAAAAAAGGGGGCACAGAGAAACCCAGTCTTTCGATCATTTTAATACATGGTTACCTGTAACCCTTAGGAAAAAAAGAAACACTAAAAATTAAAAAATTTTGGGAAATTTTAAATCCCTTTTCATTAAGCAAAAGAAATTTTTAAAACTAGATCAATTTGTAACTAAACAATCAACATATATTAGATCACAAGAGGGAAAAACAAAATCTGAATTAAAAATGACGGGGTCGGGGCCGTCCAAAATGTGTACTGAGACGGAGGGGGAGGGCCGGCGGGAAAAAAGAAAAGAACCCTTTTATCTTCCAATTGGGAAAATAAAAAAAAAAGGGAAAAAAAACAGGTAGGCCTCCCCAGGCTTAGCAGTCTTGAAAGCTTTTAAGCAAGTTTTGGGAAATACAACACATAAAACTCTTATCCCAACAAAGATGCAACTCAAATTTTTAAAATTTCAATTCCCAAACTTTTACAAATTTTTGTATGAAACCGAAAGAAAAAGGATTTTTTCCCGAAAAATGCAGGAAAAAAAGTCTTTTATTTAATTATATTTTATATATTTTTAAAAAAAAGATTTAATCAAGATCTGAAACATACATAATAGTTTTACAAGAGAGCAAAGGAAAAAAAAAAAACCTCACATACGCTTTTCCCCGCCAAATCAACCCAATAAAAAATTATCCGCTTACATTTGCTCCGACACAAAAAAACTACACGTTAAGTCTGTCAAATATTCGAGGGAAACCCATCTTGTTTCAAAAAAAAAATGGAAATAACTAGTGCACCTTTTTAAACAGAGTACAAGAAAATGACAATGAAAACAGAATACGAAGTACAGGAGGCATCGGACTCATCATCATCATCGGCGGGTTGCGTTCTAGTGTAACAAAAAGCATAATTTCGGTAACAAACACCTCACAGTTTTTCATCGGCACTGAATTAAAACTGCTTTATGTAGAGAAAAACAAAGAAAGGAAAACATTTTGTACACAGTCTTAAAACATGTCACCGACAAAACGAAACGATAACGAATTCAAGAATGCTAAGCACCTCGATCATTTTATTGCAACAGAACTAGAAAAATAAGGAGATTATATTGCAGCTATCGATGAAACACGCCGCGACTACGGTGGTTCCGTTGTGGAGATACCACATCTAATATAGATATCGTTTGAATTAAAAAGGACGAATAGAGAACAAACCACCTCTGAAACGTTCCCAAAAGGGATCCGGAAATCGCCCATTATGCAAATAATGGTGTACACAAGGTTATGTTCGTAACAATCGAAGTCCTGATTGTAGAAATAGTTCTCTTGTTAAATCATAGCAGAGCCTTCTACTAGCTCGTGTTTTCGCACTAAGAAAAAAAGTAACCGTCGTCAAGGAGTTGCAAATCTAGAACCTCTGTTACACAAGGTTTGTTCCTTCCTAGCAGTGATTCAAAAAATCTCAACTAAAGGGTCTGCAGTCGACCGATTTAAATGATCCTGCGGCACGAGAGAACACCACAGCGGGTCAGAGCACACACCCACCTTGTGAACACACACTAAAAGTATAGTCTTTTTTTTTATGTTTTTCAACGAAGGGCCTCGTCTAAGGAGCCCTTACCTGGGACCTGGTTATGGTAAACTAAAATTTAGTAAAATTTCATCTAACAAAAAAAAATATGATGGAAATCTGATGCGGGACAGGACAAACTTTATCACGTGCTTTTGCAAGGTACACACAAAGCTTCATTTATTTGTCCACAATACAGTAAACCTTGTGAAATATATAGATCTAAAACAGCTGGTTTCTTTGGTGGTGACTATCTGTTAAAGTGTAATTTATTTTCTGTGATGACGCATCTGTATTTGTCAGCATCATTACGCCAGTCCTTCAGTGTCGACATGATCGTCAGAAATCATTCTAATATGATTGATTTGCTGCTCAAGAAACATTTCTGCTTATTAGTCAAATGTTGAACCACAGTGTTGTGCTGGCAACAATATTTGGGCTGTAACTGTTATACATTTGATTTTTCAGGAGGTGTCACACAGGTTTGTTTTGATTGTGAGATCAGAAATTTCAAAAGAACAGCATTGTCTTTTGAAATTAAAATCTTTTGCAACAATTATAAATGTCTTTTACTCTCACTTTTGATCAAAGCCTCCCTTTAAAAAAAAATTGTGTTGTTTTTACCTGTGTTCAACATTGCTACTACTCAGAAAGTTTTTCTGAGCCGCAACCATCATCATAATTAGAATGATTGCTGACGATCATGGGACACTTGAAGGACTGGAGTAATGATGCTGCAAAATACAGCGTGCGCATCCCAGAATAAATTCAACACTTTCACCGCGATTCCCCCAGACAACAGACCTTTTAAAATCATTAAAAATATTTCATAATTTGTGACTGTATTTTTGAATCAATCATAGCAGCCATGCAGTGAGCATCAGAGAGGACTTGTTTCCAAAAAAATCTTTATTCCTGCCATCCACTCCAGTATGATGATATCATTATAAAAGGGTTGGTGGAGTTGGGTTTATCAACCTGGAGTGCCCCGGAGCCTGAGCTCTGTTCCCTGGCCGTAATACGCCCCCTGCTGTCGTAATACTCCCCAGGCGGCGCTATAGTCTGGAGGAGAGCTCTGCTTAGGATCCCGGACGGCGGCGGCTGAGCTGCACACACCCCACACACAACACTCAGGCTGAGAATACTGAAGGCCCGCGGGGTTTTTGAGGACATCAGTGAGGACCAGACGTTTCTCTTACTCTGTTTCTTGTACTACTCCTCCGCCCGCTTTGCTGATAGTCGGAGATCCGCTGGCTCTGGGGCCTGGTTGCGTGTTGACCTGCACAGACAACATACAAACTCAGTCTCGCTGTGATCCAGGAACATCATGACAACTACAGCTGCTTGATTAATCAGACCAACCAAAGGACCTCATAAGCCCACAGGATCATTTAAACAAATATGCCCCGTGTTCATTTAACATCGGCAGCTCCGTCGAAGCTTTCAGCGTACATAACCCATCTGAAACTGCCGACACTTTTTGTGCATTGGGGGAAAAAAAAAAAACCCCCGGGCCCCCTTCAAAATTTATAACAAGGGCTCGTCACAGAAGAAACTTAAAGTCTCCTGCGTCAGAAAAATTTGACTGTTTAAACTTTTGAGATTCAAAATTTGAGCTGACAAATTTAATGTTGTTATTACGTTAAAATAAAAAAAAATTATGCTTTTTAAATATTTTTTTATTTATTATAAATATAATAATATAAAAAATAAAAATATATATTATTTTTTTTTATTATTTTTATTATTTTTTTTATTTTTTTTTTTTTATTTTTAAACTTAGCAGTATTTCTAATTTGTTTTTTTAGTATTTTAGTATTTTTTTGTAATAATAATAACTTTTATTATTATAGCCATACTGATATATAATCTCAAAATCTTGGTCTAACCCTATAAGCAAGCACAAAAAAAAAAAATATTTTTTTAAATAACTTTTTAAACCCAATTGCATTTTTAAAAAAAAAAATAAAAAAATAAAATAAAATAATCTTATACAATATCACACCGCAGAGTAAAAAACAAAACCCAAATATAAAAAAACCTGTAAAGCAATTATTTTTTAAGTGAAAAAAGAAATTTCAAAGAAACAGAAAAAGGAAACTTTCTTCCCCATATTGTTTTTCTCTGTTTTTTTTTTCCTTACGTGAGTTTTTTTTTTTTTTTTTTTTTTTCTTTTTTAGAAAACTGCTGAAAATTCAGGGAAAAAACGCTGTAACGTCAATAAGGATCCGTCCCTTTGGGGCTTTTGTTAAACAAAAACAAACTGATCTGGGGTTTTTTATCGGGGCATAATAAAAAACAACAACGTATTCCTCAAAAAGTGGGAGAAAAAACGAAACCCGGGAAAAATTGTTATCGGAAATAAAACGCTCTCAGCCGTGTCTCTTAATGTCCCCCGCTCCCCAACCTTCCAAAAAAAACGCTAAGTTCTGAGGGACTTGCCTACTTTTTTTAATACTGCTCCCCCCCTTTGGAATAGTCCACGGGGGTCTGAGATCCATTGTACCTGAAATTAGCAAAAGGTGATCTAACGAAGAGTGCTTTTCCCAAAGAAACCCGGAAGCTTAAAGGGTCTTACGGGGTCCCCGCGGCTCTGAGGCTGCCCTGTCCTTCGTGGGTTTCCCCCGCCTCCGGGCATGAACTCTGGCCCCCTGACCACAAAACAAACACAACTCAGCATCACAAAAACTGCCGGGGGGCCACAATAACAGACCCGGCCTGAAACTGACCGATTCAACCGGAACCATCCCTGATGAAGAGGGGGTTTTGAACACAACTCTTTACACTCAATTTTTTTTTAATTCATTAATTATTTTATGCACATCAAAATTAGGGGAAAATTACTCCCCAAAAACATTTAAAAAACATTTGTGTTAAATGACAAAAGTGTTGCATAGAATTTTTATTCAACATTTATACATGATAAAAATGGAATGATTTTTTTTTCTGGATTATTTCCTTCCTTTTTAGCTTGAAATTATTTGAACAATGCCTAAAATTGGGATTACAAGCACTTCGTGTCTGTTTGCCTCTTTAACGAATTTTGGGATTCCTCTTTTTTAAGTCGCTTTGGATAAGGCGCCCGGGGTGACTAATGTAAATTAAAGGAAAGATTTTTGAAATATGAAAAAAAAAAAAATTTAAAAAAAAAAGAAATGATGCTCTAAAAAGAAACTAAAACCCAGTGGGAAGTCACTGTCTTTGAGTGATTCTTGAATTTTTGAGTCACTTTCGTTTTTAAAAGCACATTCAAAAAAAAAAACAAGTGGGCCCTTTCGAATGATCAAAGAAACATGCTCCTCATTGTTCAAACGCTGTCATTTAAAAAAAAAAACAAGTGACTCTTTCGAAAGAGTCAATGAATCATTTACTCACTTGATTCTTTTTAAAAGCTGTTCATTCAAAAAAAAAGGAAATGACTCTTTCGAATGGTCATTGAATTACTGACTCACTTTTGTTCTTCAAATGGCTGATTTATTCAAAGCAAAACATGACTTCAATATCTTTAATCACTGACTCCTTTTGATTGTTCAAATGGCTGATTCTTCAAACCAAAAAAAAAGTGCTCTTTACAATGAGTCATTGAAACACTACCCTCTTTGTTCAAATGCTGATTCATTCAAAAGCAAAAAAAGTGACCTTCGAATGGTCTTTTAAACACGCTCCTCGTTCGTTTAAATGGGTGATTCATTCAAAAACAAAGCAAGTGACTCTTTCGAAGATCCTTTTAAACAGCTCCCTCGATTTATTTAAAAGCTATTTTTCAAAAAAAAAAACAAATGACTCTTTACGAAAGAGTCAAGAATCTTTATTCACTTGATTTGTTCAAATGGCTGTCATTCAAAAACAAAACAAATGACTCTTTCGAATGATCGTTAATCCTGACTCCTCGTTTTTCAAAACGGATCATTCCGTAACGAATCACTGCTGTGTACTGATCAGAGAGGCTCAACAGTTCTACTTGACATTAGCAAAGCAACAATATTGTGTATAACATGCAACAATATTAATTTCTTGTTTCCTGAGCTGCAGTATAATCATATTTGCAGTGGTGCAATGTGGATCAAAAACCCTCTCGCTTGTGTATATTTGCTAAAATATAAATATGAAGGGTGATTTTTTTTGCCTCATATCTGAATTTTTAGATGCATTCTAACATTCCTTCATCACGATACAGCCGTCCGATCATCATGCCATCATACACTGAATCATGTAATTACAGACAGCTGCTGGAAGGAAGAGGCCTCACTTCTGATGAGGAGTCGCTGGCCTTTTGGGTGAAAGACTGAGTCCAAACTGCTCTGCTTATCCTCCCTTCCATTCGCCTACAGGAGGACAAACATAATCAGTCATTAACAGAGACTGACAGTCAATTAGTCGGTGTTAATATGGAACTGGGGACAGGCTACCATTAACTCAACGTGGCCATATGCATTAAGTTTAGAGTCACTATGATTACTTTCGTTTTAAAGGAATTAATAATATTATCCTCAGGGAGGCATTAAATAGATCAAAAGTAACAGTGAATGCATTTGTAATGTTACAATGTTTCTAATTAATGCTGTTCTTTTGAACTTTGTATTCATCTGTGAATCCTGAAAAATAAAATGTATCACAGTTTCCACAAAAATATTGTGCAGCACAACTGTGTTTCACATTGATACTAATCAGAAATGTTTCTTTGAGCAGAAAATCATCATATTTAGAATGCAGACAGACAGCGTGAGAAGCGGATCCCTCACCCCGATCTTCTCGTCGATCAGCTGTCTGGCCATCTCCATCTGCTGAGGAGAGCCACGGATGGAGAAGATCCGGACGTTGGGGTCGGTGTTCGGAGGAGGATTTCTCTCTGCAGCTCCACATGAGCTCGGACTGCTGGTTGATGCTCTTTATGGTCTCTCCACCTGAGCAGAACACAAACACATGAACACCACCCGATAACAAGCCCTGTTCCTCACACAGATCTATCACGTGCAATGCGTGCCGTTTCAAACTAGACTTCATGGTTTAACCAGTTATAAACACCAGGGACAATCAAACATAAAAACACAGGCGCTAAACAACTGCTTGCTAAACAACCGTATAATCTACAAAGGTTTAAAAAGTGTGTGGAGACAAGGGAAGAATTAATAAATAATTAAAACACATAAAAATAAAAATAAAAATAAAGTTAAAAAGAAATAAAATAACCAGTTATAAACATCATGGATAAGCAAAAAAAAATTAAAAAAAATAAAACACATAAAAATAAAAATAAAAATAAAGTTAAAAAGAAATAAAATAATAAATAAATAAATAAAAACCAAACTTAAAATTAATTAAATTAAATTAACCAATCATAAACAGCAGGGACAAACAAACATTAAAAACAAACAAACAAAAAAACATAAAACTTGCTCACGTAACAGCCATCTACTCTACACCGGTTTAAAAAGTAAATGGACAAAAATAGTAAAAAATAAATACATAAAAAGTATTAACACAGAGAACAAAAATAAAATTAAATAAAAGGTTAAAAAAATTATAAATAATAAAACAAAAATTAAATTCCAATAAAATAAACAATAAATAAAAAAATAAAAAAATAAAATGACCAGATAGACGAACAAATAATTAAATTAATAAATACATAAGACCTGCTCACTAAACAACCTACAAAAAAAAAAAAAAAAGTATATGGACACAAAGGGATTGCTGAAAATAAAACTAATAATAATAATTTAAATAATGAATAATTAAATGTGTGTCATGATTTCCGACTGAATGGTTAAATCATCAGCTCGGGGGGGGTGGAGGTGTGCAAACACACAAGGGAAGCATTAGTTCACTCATCCGGGCGGCTTGACCCTGACTGACCCGGCCTCCTCTACACCAGTCCTCCCGCGCCGGGCCGATGGACCGAGCCGAGGCCATCAGGCTATTGTCACACAAATTTAACCGCTGCATTAATGAAGCCATTATGAGCTCCGGCGCAGATAAAAGAGCTGCGTTCACGGACGGAGCGGTTTTAGAGTAGGATGCTGGTTAAAGCCGAGAGACGCTGCTGCTGCTGGTGGTCTTCACCTCACACTGAAAAGAGCATCTAACAATGAGATGTGTGTCCCACACCGAGGTCAGAGCCACGGCCTGCTCAGTCCTGCTCAACACCACCAGATAATACATGCACAACAATCTGAGCTGATCCCATCATAAATCACCATTACAGTATTCTGACAACCCTAGAACTTAAGTTATTTGTATTCATAATTCAGTGTCTAAACATAAAATGCCCAATGCAGAGAAAAAAAAAAAAAATCATAATTCACTTTTTGAAAACATTTGAAAACATATATATATATATATATATATATATATATATATATATATATATATATATATATATATTACACACACACACACAGTATATATATACACACACATTATATATATATATATATATATATATATATATATATATATATATTTTTTTTTTTTTTTTAAGGTTTTGCTGTGTTGGGGTTTGTCATTTTATTAATAAATTTATTTATTTTTTTATTAATAAAGTCTTTTTATTAATTAGTTATTTAGTACTTCACTTAAATTAAAGTTTTGATTATTCATTTAATTTTATTTGTTCGTTAATTGTTGGGGTCTTTTTTTCTGTCGTTTTTACAGTTTTTAAGAATGTTTTTATGTTTTATAAGGATTTAGTTTATTTCATTTATTTATTTCCAGTATATTAACTCATGAAAACAAGAACATCGTATTTGGTTTGATATTAACATTTCCTTTATTTTAGTGAATGTTTTTTATTTTGTTTCCGTGCGTCATTTTATAATTTTAGTTTATATTATATACACACCCACACAGATATATAAACAGCTCAATATTGCACAAACACACTTGGGTTTGGAAATGTTAATCTATAGATTATTAATTTTATTAATGTCTGTTTGTCTTTAAAACTTGGTTTTCAAAAATCGATTTCATCTAACTTTGAGATTCTAGCTGAAGGCTTTTTTAAAATATTTGCATCGTTACACTGTTTCCCCCCCCCCAAAGTTTTCTTATGTTTGTTTTCAATTTATGATAGAAACCCTTGCTATGCCACCTTAAATCCTCAAAGCAGAGAGAAGTGGTGAATCGTCAAGCGCTTCATTCAGACGGAGATGTTTCAGACCACCTAGAAGATGCTTTCACCCTCATTGTGTCCTCTCAGTGATGACAGACCTCAACAAGGTCTCCTACAGTAACGTGACACGAGCTCCACAAGGGTCATTTACACACACACCTGACATTTTCCCAAGAATAAACTGACCGCGAAAACGCATAGACTTTTGCTTTTTCCTAAATCTTATATCAATGCCTTCACTCCAATACTAATAACTATGTACCGGTTGTGACGTTCGTACAGATAAGTGGCTTTAATAAACAGCTGAAACGCATGACGTGCGAACGTCGCTGGTCCTCCCTAACTCTCCTTTGTCCCGATTCCATGATCGGAGCCGCACTCTATCAGCTGGATTGGAGTAGGTCACCCTTCCTGCAGAACTCCGGGAGTTCCCATGTTCCAGTCCCCGCGACCTCTTGCCGGGCGCATACCCTCTGAGCGCTCCGCATAATCCGGCCTCCGAACCACATCGCCTCTCTGAAACACCACACACGACACCGGAAACAGACCACCGTACCCTCTCTACAAGTACTGCATCGAATGTCATTTCGATGGTTGACTCATCTACTATCTACTTAGTTACACATGCCTCGACCTTCCACAAAAGATCATTTAAAATCATTATAATTTCTTGTGTTAACATAAGAAAAGCATGAACAGACATTACCAAAACAAATTGCTTTAGACAATATATATGATTCAACACCTGCATCATTCAGTAACCGAAAAACACTGCTGAGTCGATCAGAGACGCTCAATTCTTCTGCTGTGGCTTCGCTTACAAAAAAAAAAAATCAAAAAAAAACCTACAAAAAACAAAAAAAAAGAACCATGTGCGTTGTCAAAATTATACAAAAACAGAACCCATATGTTGGGGGGGGGGGGGGGGAGGGGGGGGGAAGAAAAAAAAAAACCCCCCCTGGAGCACAAACCAGTTCATAAAGGGTCCAATTTTTAAAATTTAGATGTATCCACTTACTCTGAAATCTGGAATAAACTGTGAATCTGCTCCATTGATTGTATGGTTTGTTAGGAGGACAATATTTGTCTGAGAACAAACTATTTGGAAAATCTGGAATCTGAGGGAGCAAAAAAATCTAAATATTGAAAGAACATCTTTAAAAGCTTGTTCAAATGAAGATTTCTCAGCAATTGCATATTACTAATACAAAAAAATTTAAAGTTTTGATATTATTTACAGATAGGACATTTACTAAATATCTTCTGGGAACATGATCTTTTACTTAACTATCCTAATGATTTTGTGTTCATAAAAGAGAAATGTATAATTGTGACTCATTACAATGTATTGCTTGTCTATTGTTACAAATATACCTGTGCTACATGATGACCTGCTTCTGTGTGCAGGGACACACATATGTGTGGGTCTAACAATGTAACCCAGTATTTAACTGTCTTAATTGTACATGCACTGTCTCTGTAGCTAAATCGCAGTATGTACACGATCCATTCACAGTGGTGCAGATAACGTGTGTTGATTATTGCTGAAACTCTATCATGTGATTCTCAGTACATGGGAGGGTGATTAGCTTATTTCTGTCACTGTATTCCTCCGAGCTCCATCATGATCATCAGTGCAAGATGGACGGTCCCATACATACACTGTGCCGTCTTGCACCAGAATCGTTGATATGACGGGTGGGACCGCGTTGTCTGACACCGGGTCCGGAGTCTGCCCCATGACCTGAGCCGATCGCGGTCCGGACTCATCACACGTACATCTGAAACAGGACACGGATCCGGCGTTATGAGATCACACCAACAACAGCAAAACCTACTCGCATCACACTGATGTGTGCATATACAAACGATCAAAGACATCTCACTGACCGACATCTAATAAACTGTTACATTTCTAAAAAATTTATTTTTTTAGACTGTTTATTTCCATGTCAGGGCTTTACAGGGTTAACATGGCTTTTAACTGATTAAACATAAAACAGATTTAAAAACTAAATTAATTCCATGATGCACAGAATACACATTGCTCTGACTAATTTGACATATTTCTTTGAAACTAAGTACAAGACAGTGAAACACATAGTTTCAGATAATCTTATTTAATAACATGCTAGTAATTAATAAATAATGACATCTCAAATTGTAAATCTATTCATTGCATATATCGATCAATAGTGCACAAAATTAAATTTGATAATTTTATCGATGTTTAAAATATACGTTCTGTCACAACCGATTAACTCGCATTCTAAAATAAGTTTCTTTCTTAATTATCGTATGTGTACTGTGGTACAATTTATTCTGTATATAGATATTTATTAATGTATATATAAATAACACACGAATATAAAGTAATAATTAACACATTTACATGGTCTAGCATTTTATATATTCATATTCTCATATTTAATATATAAACATAACATTTTTTCTTAAATATATACATGCATGTGTTGTGCATTATATTATAGGATATAGTAATATACTATACTATTAATATATAATTATATATATATATATATATATATATATATATATATAACATATACACAGCACTACACCATATATATCGATTAACAAAAACTTTTTATCAGGGATGGCAATTAATCCAGCACTAGTTTAAATAACATTACAATTTTAAAAATGTCAAATTTGTAAAATTATAAAAAAAAAAAAAAAAAAAATTTTAAAAAATAATATATAATTAATGTATAATGTGATATATAGTATATATATACTATATACGATCATATATTATATTTTTTTTTAATCACCTAATGTTTATGGAAATCCCCTATACATGCATAAGCAAGTTTATGGATAATTTGCACACAAAATGTATTAAAACTACACTATACAAGCAGATTTAATGAAACTGATTTCCATGCGTGAATTCTGCGTCCTAATCCTGCAGCTTTTCCTGTGACTTCAGTTCCGTTTCAGGTAGAATGAACTTGAACAGTCCGTTCTCAGCAGCATTATACTATAGTCAATGGGATTGTAAACAGTGTGAAACGTGAGAGAGAAACAGTGTATTAATCCCTGTAAACTACTACCAGGACTGATTCCTCCTCCATCGAAGCTACTTAACACGTCAGTGATCCTGCTGGGTCCTCCACAGACTTAAGGAGATGTTTGTGTGAGTGTCTCAGAACTGCAGCTAAACTAAGTGAACGCAATATTCATCATCTCACGTGTGCAGTCTTTGCTTGTGGGAATCCATTTTTAAAATAAGCTGTGAGAATATGAGCGCAGATTTCCGCTATTCTTACACTTCATCTCTTTTTCCCAAAGCATGAATGATTCTGAAGACATTAGTTTTATGGTCTACTGTTGACAGCATCAATTATATCAGGGTTGATAATAAACCTTTACTGTTCTTTAAGATGTAGGGTTGGTTGGGGGGGTTTCGGTGTGCTAACTGCTCGTGCATGTTAAACTGCTGTAGCGAAGACATGACTTTTTGCTGTGAACACTGGGGGGGGGGGGGGGGGGGGGAACCTGGCTTAAACTGGATCCTGACTCCTGCATCGTCTCTGGATCTATCTTGATCATCTCCCCGTTTCTGCCGATGACTATTCCCACGGCGAATCTGGGCACTGCCACCTGTGAGAGCAAACCAACAATAAACACGCAGGGCCTTTCTGGCTTCACCCGGCAGCCCTAACTGAAGCTGCAGCCGCAGGTGTCCTTACGTAGAGGCTGCTGCCCAGTCTGGAGCCGAAGTCACTGCAGGCCGCTCACGGAAATCTCCCTGATCCTTTTCCTGATGACTTCACCACCAGCTCCCGCGCTTGCTGTACACCCACACAATCAGCGTCAGACGTCACAATGACACCACTGCCCTGCGTGTGTGTGCGTTTTCACACTGCATCGACTGATTCACACAGACCTGAACTTTATAAGGGTCTCCAGTGATGTCTCACAGGGTTTGTCTGATCCAGTGGGCATCGGGTCGTCGCTAATCAGATCACACTTTACTCCTGTACTACTCCTTGAGGGGCAGAAAACATCCATTTTTACAATTAAAAAATGTTCATTTTTAATATCTAATTAAAAACTGCATCGATGTGCAGCTTAATCTAATTGACTGAACATCAATTTAACTGCAATGACGAGACATTAGCAGTGAGTGAGTCATTGGAATGAATCACTTAACCGATTGCCGATATCAATTACAGATACAAAGCAAGTCTTCTAGAATGCAGTCATTGAACCACTGACTCACTCAATATCATTCCAACCGGCTGATTGCATTTGGAAACTTAAGCAAGTGACTGTCTTCAACCTGCGTTCCAAAAAAGTGTGCATTACGATCCAATCCCTAAAGAGTTGTGACATTAGAGCAGTTGTCAATACTATGTTGGAAGATAGCATGGATAGTAATGCACAGGGTGTACGCATGACCTGTGCTGCATTATGAATGAGTCACTGAATCAACTGATGATTCAGATCGTTTGAAAATGCTGGATGCTTTATGTGGAACAAACAATTTGACTCTTTATGAATTGATTCAACTGAATCATGGCTTCACTCAAAGTTTTAAAACAGCTGATTCAATCAGATATAATCAATCTATAGTGTGACTCTTATTCTTTCGTGTCACTGTCTGAGCACGAGACATCACGTTAGTATGTTCAATCGAGACGGAGTCATTCCAGATAACCAAGCAAGTGTGACTGTCTTTAACTAGACTAGCGTGAGTCGTTGCTATCACGGACAGACACCATATTCATTCAAAATGAAGGGATAATCTTTAAGACAACAAAGCAAAAATGCCCTGTGTCTAGTCCTATAAACCGAGTCAGGTTATACACTGACTCATTTCATAGACATTTTGAAATTGGCTGATTAATGTTTGGAAACCTAGCATGCAGATGACATCATATTATGAAATGATATCACTAAATCACGCTATACAATCACACGCTGTCGTAGTTGTCAAAAGGCTGAGTCATTCAGAAACCAAGGGCAGTGTGACATCTACTGTTAAGAATGATTGTCATTCGGAATTCAATGTCACATTTTTAATAGACGCAGTTGATTCACATCGAGACTTATGAAGGCAAGTGACGCTTTACGAATGAGTCCACTGAATCACTGTAACATCACCTCAAATTTTTTCAAACAGCTGACGTTCCTCACTCAGATAGAGACAAGCTATATGACTCCTTATGAATGATTCACTTAATCACTGACTCACTTGTCGCTTGTTCCAAACGGCTGATTCATTCAGAAACTGCAAGCAGTAGTGACTGTCGTAGCACAAAGAACAACAAAGAAGATTACAAGAAAGAAAAAGACTCATGGTTCACTGAATCACTCAGTTCATTCGAAATACGGTGATTCTTTTAGATAACAAAGCAAGTGACTGTCTCCGTCGAAAAAAATGATCGAGTCGCATTGAATCGACTGACTTCATTGTAGTATCTTTCAAAATGGCTGATTCATTCGGAAGCCAAGCAAGTGACTCTGTAAGAATGAGGTCACTGAATCACTGACTCACTTGATGTTGTTCAAACCGGATGATTCATTCGGAACCAAAGCAAGTGACTCTTTAAGAATGAGTCACTGAAATCACTAACACTTTTTCAAACAGCTGATTCACTCAGATATGAGCGCAAGTGACTCTTTATCGAAGTGTAGTCACTGAATGCACTGACCATCCCTTGAGGTGTTCAAAACGGATGAGTCATTCTTAGAAACAACAGGTGACTGTCCTTTAAACTAATCGAAGGCATTTAGTCACTGGACTCACTCAGTTCAATTACAAATAGGTGATTATCTTTTAAGAAAACAGAATGAAGTGGGGGTCGGTGGGTGCGGGGGTCTGGGTGAACGAGTCACTGAAATCACTGACTCATTCGCTATTACTGTTGCTTTGCATTGGAACTCATTTCATTAGTGAACAGAGGCACAATAGTTCAAATAAAGATTGTGGCAGCAATTAGCAAGCGCACCTGCAGCTGTTTGCTATCAGGCTGTCGCCTCCCTTACCTGGATGACAAGGCGCTTTATACTGGCCGGGATCAGGATCGCCTGGACAGGCGCTGTTCCGTCCATCTGAAGTATGGAAGCCGGTCCGTTCCGACACCGGTCCACGATCTGCACCCAACACACCTCTTGGGCCTGCCCACTGAAGTAAACGAACGACAACGCATACAGACGGAGGGACTGAGCTCAAGTCAGTGCACTCGGACTTAGCAGAGGCTAGCAGTGTATACTGGTGTGGGTTGTTTGCTAGAGAGGGCATTTGCCATTCTTACTCAATGCTCTCGGGTCACCCGGTCAGGGTGCAAGGCCTGTCTCCATCATTCCTCCACTGTCTGTGGGGGGTGACATGGACACTAAATTGCATGCACAGCTCAAAACCAAATTAAAACAAAAACAATGCAGGACACGGACTGTGCCGCAAACGAGGGAACTGCTGCTCAGACTCACTTTCTTCATGTGCTTTCACAATCGCACTAAATGTAGCTCTTCGTGACTGTTACCATGCTAACATCTCCTAATAATGCTGTGTTTGCATGAACACTTTACAGCTTCAGAGTCCATGTGTCTTTGGATATCACAGTGATCAAGTTATGACTACATATGGATCAAAAATCAAAATCAGTACTCATTATACATTCACCTTTATCGCTAAAACCATAATAAATGGCACTATTTGGTAAGAAAAAGCACCCAAAAATGCCATTACAGAGTGTCTAACAGGAAAAAATATAATTTGTTATTTCATAAATTCTAAAACTGTAGATCGAGACACAGATCTAGTAAAGATAAAGATGAGTTTTGCAAAATATACAAATTTTATAAAATAAAACTCATTGAATACTAAGGAACATGCATTAATAAAAACATCTCAAATGTATCATAACATTGATGAGTATTATTAATTACAAATATCAAACATATTTATTTACACATTTTAAATGGGACTAATTTTAAATTCTTAATTTTAAAAGTTTTCAATTATTACATCATTATTGATATGAGAATGTAAACGTCACGCGAGCTAATTGGATTCGAAAAGGCGATGGTGTATATACAAGTTAGTTATAAAATTAGCTGATACAATCTAATTACCAGGTGTTTTGAATATAAACATTTTTGGTTTGATTAGAATATTTTATAGTTTTTACTTACTATTAATTGGTTTTATTAATAAAATCAACAACATATTAAAATTTTATGAGCAATAAATGTTTAATCACTCGAGCATTTCTAATAAACATTCTCAAATGTATAATGAGAACTTCTTGACTTATTAACCTTAACTCCCTCCTATCACACATCAATACATATGAGTTACATCATTTACATACATGTTTAAACTAGTTTCATTATATAAATTTTATTTCAATTTTTATTTACATTAGTTGCGTAGCAAAAGGATATTTTCACATATAGCTAGAATGCAAAGGTCAAATTATAATGTAAAATCAAGAATATTCCAATAATTTCCTCAATGTATTATTACATTTATAATTATATGATGTAATGCCTAGTACATGCTTTTGTTTTATTAGAATGTTTAGTTTTACTTACTAGATTTTTTATTCACTAATAATCAACAGTCCTCTTAAATTGTATGCAGTAGTGTTAATATGCAATCATACATATCTCAAATGTAGTAATTAGAACTTATCGGCTATATTAATTAAATATCTATGAAACATCAATATATTACATAAGATCTATTAATTAACTAGTTTTCATTATTATAATGTATTTCGACAACTATGCATTGTATATATAGAATAAATAACATTAGACCTTTTTTATTGTTATTTTTTTTTTTTTTGTTTTTATTTATTTTTTTATTGAATTTATATATTTTTTTATGTTAATTTATTTATATTTTTTTTATTTTATTTTATTTAACTAGTTCCATTATTATGATTTAGCCGTGCACGAGATCAAACGAGACAACACTTGAGCGCGGATGGAAGTCTCGAAGCAGACTGTGACTCACGATCAGCGAACAGTAGCCCGGCTTTAGGCGATCTGTGACTATGCAGTTAGACTTCAGTGCTGTACGATTCTGGTGATCGTATACTAGTCCCGCGACACTAGGGACTCAGTCATACGTCGTACTGGTCACCTACAGCAGGAAAACACACCGAGTCTAGCGTGATATCTTAGGCCCAAAACTGTAGCTGCAGCTACCTTTTAGTAAACAAGAAATACTCGGAAATAAACATACAGCGCTCAGATTTCTAAAAGGCCAAAGATTTGAGTGCAATACTGCGGAAGAAAAATTACTGATACGCTAAGTTTTCCAGAACCACACACTAAATGCTTATATTGCTAACGATATATAACATCTACATGCTTAATACTAAAAACAGCCCCTTTTCCCCAAATAGTGGTGCAAAATGCATATGTTTTCTATGAAGTGATCCCACAGTACCTTCTGCTAGAGACACCACCATCTTATTCAGGGGCACTTTGACAGGTCGCTTGCTGATTACTCTAATAACGCCGGCCCGACGTATCAAAAACATCTCCATAATCATACCGCATTCACTAAATTACAGCTGTGGCATAGAAATGCCACGTTGTATTATTCTAATCCAACTGGTAATGTGTGCAGATAAAGATCGTAACGATTCAGAGTTTTGACTGGATGAAGAGCTCTCACTTGTAGCATGTACCATTGCCACCGTAGCTGGTTAGCCACTGCACAGTAGACAGGAAGGGAAATACATAGTGTTTATTAAGCTGACAATATACACAGCGCATCAAGTATCAGAGTCCAGAAGAAGGTTCAACCTTAGAAGATGGCAAATGAAAAAAAAAAAAGCACCATAGACTAATGCAATCAGTAAACTAATATATTATACTTTCAAGTTTTGAGGACAATAGAATTGCTGTGTTAAAAGATTTATTTACTAAATAGTTCAAAATCGTTTTAATAGTAGTTATAAACATTTTTAACAGTAAGTCATGGGAAGTTAATTACGTAATTAATCATTAAATCTATTTATTCTATCTAACGAAATCAGGTTTTAGGACATTCAATGAATTGACCAATAAATAATGAACACGCAATAAAAAAACTGACATAAAATATTAAAGCCATGATTCTGCGTGAGAACTTTGTACTTACTCTTTTGGTCAAATATGAATACACTACATAATGGTGAAGGGCAGAAAAGCCTTTGTTATATATTTTAATATTTCCACTCTACTTGGCACTTTAATGCTGTTTGTAATTCATGTTGGTTTCATGGAACATTTACTGATATAATGAAAATATTCTATAAACTAAACTATGCTGCATGAAGTTTGTATTGGGGGTAGCCGCAATCAGATCCAAAAAGTAATAAGATGCAATAAACTGAACTTATTAATATAACTTTGAGTTATACTGTGAAGACAAAATTTATAACATATATATATTATGCGCAACGTTAATTAATAAAGCTGTCCTTTAGTACTAGCCCAATAACAATTTATGCCATACAAAAGACTCATTGCATTTTAATAAATGCTAAATAAATAATAATAATATACTAAAATCTCCACAGATTTAACTTTAATGTTCAATCACAGTGCTTCAGTGTCTCTGGTTCTCCTCAGCTTTTCACTTCCTTCCAGCGTCTCTCACACTCGCGTGGTTCTGACGTGCGGAAAACACGTCACAAGGATCAACTCTTACGATGGAAGTCTGCACTGAGTTTAAACCTTCAGTAGTCAGTACTAGATGCTACAGTGTACTCAGACGTACACTATAGCTAGTGGACAATCAGTTCATTCTATGTCTGACAGTTCGAAACACGAAAACCAGTACGCTGCGCATTCGTGCTACAGCAGAGGGGCGAAGGTTGTCTGCGCAGTGCCGTTAGCTATACAATGCGCGAGGGGCTAATTCGACAGACGTCGGGAGATCGAGGATTGTATCCTCTAAGATGCTGCTGATTCGCTCCGATCCGTCTATACGCTTGAGCATCTGTGGCAGAGCGAGTCCAGAGGAAACACAGCACGACAGCACTATACAAGCACCAGCATATACTATTGAGCATAAGATTGAACCCATCTAAATACGGCACACAGTGCATACATATAACTAACTCATTACTATGCATACTATAACTATATAGTATATATACTATCTACATATATATATAGGTCCATATAGCTACTGTATTTATTATACAATATATAATAGGTATAGTTCACATAATATTAACTGTAAAATAATAAATAATACTGTTATAGAATAACATAAAAAACAAATAAATCATATAGATAAGTTGTTGATTGTTGTGTCTTTCTGTTTGATTACACAAATAAATAAAAAATATAATTCAGCGGTGATTAACTGCGGCAGCATTCCCTATTTGAATATAGTAAGTAAGATCCAAATTCTATTGAAACATGTTCAATATTGTTATTATCATTGGGAGTGAAAAGACGAAAAAATGTCGCAGATTATGTCGTGTGTTGGTGCGTCTTGACCTTATTTCAAGAGAACAAACACACACAACAACCAAACGACGACTAGCAAGTAGCGAATCATAGAAAACGGCGGAGTATAAGCAACGCAACACACAGCGCACAGACCTCATATACTTCACAATCAGTGGTGGAGGGACACATGCACACAAAGAAAATTCTCTGAAGCAGTGAGGGTTTCTACAAAATCCAAGCTTTGTAGACAAAGTGCAAAACTACAACAAATGAGGATTTGTGCTATGCCAAAAAACTGACAATGGTAAAAATATGATAATAGAACAAAAAATAATAAAGGCATTGCCCCGCGTATGATCTGGCCATTACAAAACATCATAATTAAACGTAAAATACCGGTCGAGAAATTTATTTGTAATGTTCTAGCATGCATGCAGTTATGCGCCTTACGCTTTTGCTGACGTAACACGTGTGCTACAAAACAGGCCATTTTATCATTGCTTGACGTATTCTTTCAACCCCATGGATTCGTTACCGGAGTTGCCACATCAGACCTACAAATGGACCTAAAATGAATAGCTCAAAATAATTGGTGCATAGTAAATCTCCAGCCTAAATAATTATAAAATATTACTATGTAATCAGTATCTATTATTAGAAATATACTATAGTTCTGTATTGCTGCTCATCCGTTCATTGCATGCATTATGAGGCGAGTAGACGAGTTCATTGCTGACGTATATCACTGTGTTGCTTACACACGCTGCCTTTAATCGATTGCTGGCTAAACTTTAGCAATGAGTTATTCAATACGACTGACAAGGAAGGCGTGACCTATTAGTGACACCGGTATGACAACGGGGGTAAACGCGCGTCCCATTGTGCCTAAAAATGATAAGGCAACAAATTAATGGTCCGAGGGAAATTGTGACCCACATTATAATATTACTAGTGTAATGCCATTATTAGATTGCATATTTTATATATAGTATAACCACAAAGCCAGTCTTGAGGAGAAAGACCTGGAGTGGGTCAGACGTAGAGAGAGCCGCCTGAGAGAGTGAGAGAGAGAGAGAGAGAGCACCACGACACGTATCTCTATCCTCTCCCTCCGTCGTGAAGCTACATCTAGATCTGGTAGGTACACATGGAACTGGCGTGGAAGGAATGCAGCTAGTGTGGCGCCGGGGTAAGCAGAGCGTCTCAAGGAGCGACTCCAGGCAGAACACAGAGCGGCAGAGGAGTCCTGACCAGACACTGCGACACGGTGTCCTGAAATGCCACTGAGAGCGTACGAGCAGTCAGGCTCTCCTTGACTTCAGTAGTCGACTCGGTAAGTGCATAATAATGCTGAGTCTAACAACCTGCGTGCATGGGATTGCATTGTCGACCCAGGATAGACTTACACGTACAGGTCGGGCGAGCTGTTTGATGCAGACCGCGCAGGGCTTCATGATGGGTCAGAGACACAGATCAGGTCCACCGTTGACACGCTCACGCGTACGGATTATGCTAGTTATACCACCTGGCTGTCTGATTGTTGCGACGGGGCTATATTAGATGCAAGTCTGGACGAGTGGCGAACACGGGCTCATGCATTCAGATACCGGACAATGCCAGCCGTCCCAGCGCCGGAATACATGCAGTAGATTACTATATAGATATAATTTGCATACATGGTAAAGGCATGTCGTAGCATCTATCATGTCTAATATCTCAAGTCACGCACTATCGCATTTTCCAGGTCATTTAGTAGGATTTATTAGCTTATCTTAGTAGCACACATATAATACCGACTTAACGGGCGTCACTTATAAAACTGATCAATGCATCTTATACCATATAATCAGCTCACGCATTCGTGTCAATTCCAGGGATCATATGTAGACCATATATTTAGTCTCGACCCTTTTGACACATCTGAAACACTCTGCAGTGGTCAAACCATCACTTTAAATATTAGCGGCATCTTAGTGTCAAGAGCAATTGAGAAATAATTTAGTCTCGAGCACACTCTTTGGACTAGACCACCTGCACGCGTGAAACATCACATACTTGTTTATTTCAGGGTAAATAAAGTCTCATGCAATTCAAAATAATTTATATGGCTGGAATTGTATGATTTAATATTACAGGTAATATTTATTGTGTATGGGTGGGAGAAAATAATACATGGCAAATTATCATATAATATGCATATTAATAACTTCCAGAGCATAATAAAATCTCATTTAATTTCTAATGCAGCATTATCTGGCCAATATTTTATTTATTATACTATATTATATTTTTCCGCGCAATATTATATAATATTTTTTATGATATATATATATCTAGTATATATTGTTTTTTTTCTTCTTTCAGTGTGGTTTATGCAGAAAACATATTGTATTACAATCTCTCACATTGTACTCTTATTATCAGAGGAGTCGGCTGATCAGATACATAATGGGACGGGGGTCCTTAGTTGAAAAATATGAAGTGTTAAATATGAAGATTCTAGGTGGAACAGTAAAAACATACAGATGCTGATATGGCACTACGAGGGTGGTGTGAAACATGACACTGTCCCTGCACGGGTTGAGCTGATTGGTGTTAACAATTCAACATGCACGTCATGCGCAAATCAAAACCACAAGCAAGCCCTAGTTTTCTATCATCAGATAAAGTGCATTGTGCCGGCTAGATAAAGCATCTACTGGAGCGGCGCGTTGTGCTGTAAACGTGCCTGTGATTCTGGACGAGAGCCCAGGTCGATTTTCTTCCCCGACAGAGCTGATAAACTGATGCACCAGCGGTCTTCCGCGCTCAAACACTAGGAGAACATCCTCACACGGGACACAGGTTGTCTCCGCCGCGTGTTCAAGGACGGACACGCACACGGGGTTACGAAAACAGAGGCCACAACGGCAGCGACGAGACACAAAACTTTGCTCTAAACTACATGAGCCTTCATTTCAATTTACAATTTTACATTCACTCATTAATGAGAAGCGGCTGATCAGATACATTATGGTTTTAGTTAAAAAATATTAAGTAAATATTATGATTCTTTGAGTTTATGCAGGTAAAATTCATCTTAGTGTTACTGTTACAGCTTTTTGAAATTATCATGAATTGTTGTTGTTTGTCGAAACAAATACTTCCGGTGTTTTTTATTTCTGGAACGGGTTGAGTTCTAAATGCTAAGGAAATTTAATTGAGCTCTATGCATTCTAACGATGGTTAATACTGTGGGCATATCTCAAATCATGTCTTCTTAGCATACTTCACTTACGAACCAATACTCATGTTCAAATAAAATCTCATCAATATTGAAACAGAGTACGTGTGTAGATATCAAATGATATTTCTACTTTTAACGTGAGGTTTACACTTGACATACTGAAATATCGAGTCAAACTGAAATTAAAACCATAAAGAAAAGCTTTGTGTTAAGCGAAATAAAATTAAATATTAAAAAAAAATCTGTATATTATCTTACTTTAGTTGTACGTGATGTACTAAAACAGCTAAAAATAAAATAAAAAACAATAATATGAACAAAACAGATACACAATTAACAAAACATACAAAAGAGAAAAAAAGAACACAAATATATCATTAAACATAACAGATGATCAAAAAAACATAGTAAGTCCTCACTTTATTTATTTCTTTTACACGTGATTATACCTAAATAGCTACAAATAACAATAAACACAATAATGATAAACACGAAACACAATACCAATTAACAAAAAAAAAATTAAAACTTAAAAAAAAAAAGAATCCCAGAATTAAAAAGAAACAAAACAGTTGTTGATAAAACCTACACTAGCATCTAAATGATACACAGGAAAACCACATATCTTAGTGGCTTATTGCCGTTATAGGGGTCACATGAATAAAAAATCAGCAATGTTAAAGACACAGTTATTAATAATAATAATAAGACTAATCATAATAATAATATATAATAACAATCAGATAACATTATTCATTTGTGACGTCGACCTAACAACTGTGGTGCAACACCTGTATCTTATAACGTCATTTAAATGCAGGTCCGCAGTCAATTGTAATCAGATAGGTTTGACGTCAATGACAGCTGATCAATCAAAAAAACAAACTAAACGATAATACACATCCATCTCGCAGCAAACGGACGCAGTAGTAACTCTATTACCGGTGTTACAAGTAGCAAGCAGAAGTACAGGCTGTCGTCGCTAGCAGAATCAGGGCTCGCACGGAGTGATACTGCTCCGTGGGGCAGTGCGCCGCCATGGTCTGACACTCAATGAAGTCATTCAGATACAACAACTCCACAACAATCATCTGCAAAAAATTTTAAAAACATTCGTCAAACACAGGCTCGCACTAACATTAACTCTACTATCAAGCTGGATGCAACCTGTATGACACTCTTCGCATAACTGCGATTAACAATGGAGGCTACCGTCCTGGTTTCTCAGTTATCTTGCGATATACGTGGCGTGGTCAACATAGCATAGCTTCAGGCGCCTCCTCTCAAGAGTGCTCGTCATGTTCACAGCGCAGGCCTTTCTCTCTGAATTACTGACACTGCGTGCTGTCAGACAGTGACATCGCTGTCTCGGCTCACTGCACAGCGCTCGCTGACATCAGTGACTTTAACATGAACTCGACGACCTACAAACAACTGCAGGACACTTCTGTGTACAGTGTAAAGCCTTCAAGTAGTACTCTTTAATGACATCATCGACGCAGATACTACTCTCAGTGTCAATACATCGTGATTCTGAGTATCTAAAAGGGCTGTGATGTGAGCAGTACATATAGTGCATGCATGTGAAACTTAACAATGAACATACACACATAGAATAAAAGTGCTAATGGTCGCTAGATTGTAGCCCTACTGTATGTGATCTTCATTTTACATTCGGTATTGCAAATTAGTTTCAAAGTGCTTCATATGAGTAAGCTATACTACATGTTAGTAATGGTAAAAATACACTTATAATCGTTAAAACCGCTCATCTACAGCTAGCTCTCTATACTACATCATAATACAACAACAGATTGCGTATTTGATACTTTTAGTTCTTTAGTTTGTAATTTACTAACGCTTTAGGTAACTCATCATCTACAAGCCGCACGTACTAGCATACGTGCAATAACCTATACGTAATGCTTAAACTAGGTGTGTGTGGAAGTAACGGTTGTGATGTGTAATCAGTAAATATAGCACTGCTGTAAGTATATCTTAGCTCGTTGTGAAGCAATCTAAGAAGTGATATATCCTTATCTGCGCAAAATATATACTACATGCAATAGTGGTATGTAATGGTCAAAATGAAGGATTGATGTACTTAAAAGTGCTCATTTGATGAGTACATACAGGTAGTTGGATGTGGTAGTTGCGGGTTGTAGATGAACAGTATTCAATTATGGAAATATGCACAATCTGACTGGCTGGTTGTAAGATAGCATGCTGACTCCTATATGTAAGCAAGAGGACGTTGTAACTGAATAATAGTTGATTGTAGGATTTACATGCGAGTATGGCATGGTAGGTATAGTATGCCGAAGATCGACAAAGCACTTTGAATATGCTGATAAGCGCATCATTTTAGTGTTCCATGTATATATGATCGATCGCATGGTAGTTCATTTCGGCTGATATGAACATTTATGAGGTAGTTCATAAAACTGCTCATCTGAGCATATATACTACAGACCATACAATGGCTAAAATGACTGATTTAAAATGACTCATAGGGTGCTATGAGCGAGAGAAGACTACATCAATACTAGTACTGCATGGTTAAAAAGAGGAGTCTTTTTATACTCAGTCGTCAAGTCCTCAGCAGAAATACGACATTCAATACTATAGGGCTAAAAATTAATCACTGTTATCATGTGTGTGATATGGTTATTTTACGATTGGCATATAGTATGCTGCTCAGGTGAAGTACTTTTAATCATCATTTTAGACGCAGTACATATATACGTGTTAGCATGTCAGTATGTCACTGCTGAGATGAATATTTAACGAGTATCTTAAAGTATCTCATACGACCTCGCAGATTCATACTACAGCCTATTTATCTATAAGTATGTGGTGGTATTCCATAGCACTTTTAACATTCTTATAATCATCATTTTAAAACAGCTACACTCTAGTGTTGCCCATGTCAGCATTTGCTGCTGGATGATGATGTAGCTCTTTTATACTCAGAAACTTTATATCTCAGCAATAATACTACATGCAGTGCTACATTACAATGACAAAACATGACATGAATTAAAAGTGCTCATCTGAGCAGATAAATACTACATGCAATGGTTGAAATGATCACTTTGTACTCATTATAAGCGCCATTCTACACCGATGGCTCAATCACTCATCGTATTGCAGGGCTCTAGAGCTGCTCCGATGAAGTACTTTTTAAATACTTCGATCTGCATCTCAGAGGAAATACCTACATGCAATACTACATAAAGACGAGGAAAGAAAAAGGCACAAAAACAGTAAAATGATGATTTAAAGTAATGAGATTGCTCATTCTCTGAAGCAGATATATATCTACTGCAATATTCCTGGATGATAGGTGCAAACTTTGAATCATTTGACGAGCACGAGTTTACGATTACAAGTACTAAGCTGCTCAGGATTCAGTCTCTAGTTAATCATCATTTTACCATAAAGTGTGGCATTTTCCAGTTAACCTTATTATATCAAGGGGAACCACTGGTATTTCTACCGAGATGAACGATGACGCGATACCGAAAAGTGCTACTACTGAGCAAGAATACTACCATGCAATGGTTCAAAATGATCACTTTTATATCATTATAAGTGCCATTTATATGCATTTCATATAGTATTGCACAAGTACTATATCAAATTGCTTCAGATTGGTACTTTGGTAATACTCAATCTTCATCTCTGAGCAGATATACTACATGCAATACTCGTATGTAATGGTGCAATGATAACTTTTATTCATTATAAGCGCCATTTTACGATTACAAGTACTCATCTGCTCCAGCTGAGTACTTTTTGATACCTCAATCTTCATCTCTGAGCAGATATACTACATGCAATACTCCAGTGTAATTGTGCAATGATAACTTTTAATCATAAGCGCCATTTTACAATTACAAGTACTATATCTGCTTAGATGAGTACTTTAAATCATTATTTTTACCACAACAACCAGTGCTCGAGATGAAGGATTACATGAGGTATAACATTTGCTCCATATGAGCAAGATGAGATGCACTTACACAAGACATGTATGAAATGGTTTGAAATTGATTCACTTTTAATAACTGTGATCTTCATGAGCACGTATACTTCATGCAATATTATGTATAGTGGAAAAATGCTGATTATAATTATTAAAAGCGATCATTATGCCATTGCACGTAGTATTTCAGCTCAGATGAAGTACACTTGCTCATACTCATGATCCTTTCATCTCATCAGAATACTACATTCAGCGCTATATGTACTGGACACTATGATGATTATAAGTGCTCAAAGAGCAGATTGACTTCGTGCAACACTATAGGTCACGGTTTGAAATATCAATTTTAAATTCCAATGTAAGCGTAATTTCTACAACTACATATAGGCATGCGGTGCATGTATTTCCGTAGTATCGTAGTCTGAGATGAAGATTGTGAGTGTTGAAAAGTACTCCGGTATGAGCAGGATATACTGCATGTGATGGTGTAATGGCGCTTCGCTGCG
This sequence comes from Cyprinus carpio, assembly GCF_018340385.1. Taxonomy (NCBI): domain Eukaryota; kingdom Metazoa; phylum Chordata; class Actinopteri; order Cypriniformes; family Cyprinidae; genus Cyprinus; species Cyprinus carpio. Next base: position 36,095,068 of record NC_056601.1, on the reverse strand, counting down.
GGAATTTATTGAGAAGAGGGGAAGACAACACCAGGTTGCAGCAGTTTGTCGTCAGGCTGTTTTCATAGTGGGTGGTCGAGTTGACCGCTGTGCGCTAAAGTTGCTTGTCCGCGGATTATTGTCGCGCGCTGTGATACGCTGTCTAAATGCTGTTTTAAGTTGTTGTTGTGGTGTGTTTTGTGCCTTAATCTGTGTGGAGTCTTTGTGTGTGTGGTGCTGGAGTTTAAAAGCGTACCTGCAGCACTTAGCAGGCGTGACATGATACAAGCTCTGTCTCTCAGTCACCACGCGCGCGCGCAAAAACCATGACACAACATCTCACTCGCGCGTCAACCAAAAAACACAAGCCTCTGCTCGCGCCTCTACCTGTGCGCGGGCGGCGGTGGAGGGGTCCGTGGAAATCCGTAACCTTTATCAACGGTCTGAAGCCACACCGAGCGCCCCCTGTCCTGCACCACCAAGCTCCGCACACGCCATGCTAACGCTCATCATCACACACACCACACACACACACAAGCGAATAAAACACACAACACAAGCGCACACTATCGCACGCCCGCGCGGAAGCCAGGACACGACGCATCGTCGGGGCGAGCAACGTGTCGTCGCAAAAGAGCTCAGCGTGAGTACGACGAGACTATCCTGCTGAGATTTTCAACACACACTCTAGAGCTACATCTTCGACAGCGGTCATATACTGCAACCTCTACTGTCTCTCTCACGTTTGTGCGATTTGTCATCACATCGGTAGCTACTATCAATAGAAGAGTGTCATCTACTATTACGCTTTTAAACTCCTCACAAACTATATTTTAAACGCTATTATTTCTTAACGTAATGTACTAGTTATATTATATATAGTATATATATATGCTATATCAGATATATATATATATATATATAATATATATTCTTAGTAATAAAACAATATTTTTTAGAGTGTAGGCCTAGTTAATACGTTTAATTAATTAATTATTCTACATATTTTTATTACATTTTCGACACCTTTTTATATGTTATTGGTATGTTCGTTTTTGTACTATATTTACTAGAATACTATGTATAGATAAAATATAGATAATAATCAGATATATATATATAGTCATATATATATATATTACATTTTTCATTATGTAAGAGAGCATTGTGTATGAAATGTGCAAGGCTTGTAGAACTTACCCCATTGCTCATTTTAAATCACAGAACTGATAAAGGTTATTATATTATTTAATGTACTTCATCTTTTTTTAACTTACCTTATTTCATTTTTGTGTTGTCTTTTAAATCCTAATTTCTTTATGGCGATACATAACTTTTCTTTTTTTCTAGGTAGTTTATTATGATATCTGTTCAAAAACATCATTAACTATATATGACTGTGAATCTGCCTTAATTATCTTTTTTTTATTGCTTATGATTTATATTATTATTTTTATTCGCCATTGTTTTTATGTCTGTGAAATGAATTGATTATGAAGACATAAAGAGTGTAATACAGCAGTGTGCTATATCCATGCATGCTTGTTCTGGAAACTCAAGACTTGTTTGTTGCGGAGTGATCCTTCTCTGCAACCTATTAAAGTGATTGTCTTTCTTTGCACAATGAAGAGAACAGGAAAGTTTGGGACTCTTAGCTCTCAGTTTTTTGCCAGACACAGGACGATCGTAACCACATGGCTTATGTATCGCTGAGAACCGCACGACCCTCTCAAGACTCAATTACCCGGAGGCACGCGGTGAAAAGGACGGATTTGCTCGGCAAAGTTCTGACTTCGTCAGCTGTCGGCGTTCCCTAGTCTGTACGGTCTCTTCTTTGTCCAGCATTATTCTTCCAACTGTCCTGTCTCCGGAGGTGTGCGGGTGGCATGTGGCAGTCGGCTGTGAGGTAATAACAGGTAAATGCAGTGGTTTGTGCACTTCTCCCAGCATGCTCTAACAGGGACAGACTCCTGGCCATTACAGCAAGCGTGGATGAAAGCTTTCTGTGCAAATGCAGCCATTCTCAAACAAATGCACACGGAACCCGAGAGCTTCAATACATGAAACGACAAGCACACTTTACAGTAGCACTTTTAAACGCTTCCTACAATAAAGCAGCTTTAATTGTTAAAAGGATGCATCAAAGATTACTGGACTCCTTAGCGTCATCAAGAAAGATTGCTGTAAAATTTTTGTTTGAAAACCAGATCATCTAACATACTTTTTTTTATTTTTTTTTTTTTATTATTATTTATAAATTATTATTGAATAATTATGACAATTTTTTTTTCTACAAAATAGCAACAATTATTACTTTTTATTTATTTAAAATGATTATATTTTGCTACATTTAATTTTTTCTCTAGAGTACAAAATATCTAAAACACCTTTAAACCAAGATACATTACACACAAGATGCAAACTGACTTAATTAGCCCTTTTGTTCTCTAAATAAAATATAGAGATAAAATAAATTCAGTAAGTTTATGCTTAAAACATGAACAAACATTCTGCTGGCCAGTGTGCTAAGAAAAAATTATTTCAATTTAAAGGGAGCACAAGATTATTTTTTCTGACTCCATATGGATATTTTTCTTTTTTCCTCACTTAATTTTGATCCATTTTTTCATAAAAAAATAAGACTCAATATCTGATGCTATTTTATTTAATTTTTGCAAACGTACCTTGTATTTACAAGGATGCTTAGATATTTGTTCTGAAAATGAGAAAATGCAAATTAGCTGTAGTATAAGGATATTTAATTGCACAATTATGAAAATATATTACGGTTTTTTCTGGTAACTGTGTTATATTGCTAGCTATGAATTTTTGCAATTATGTATTTTTTTGCCATATATTTGCTTGAAATGCAAAAATGACTTAAGCTTTAAGTCTTATTTTCTGAAAAAGATATCAGTATTATGGAGCGTTATGTTTGGAATCAAGAAAAAATATCTACTGATGTTTTAAGAATTTTTTTTTTTTTATGAATCAAATGGAAAACAAGATTTTTATTAGTTATTATTTTTGGTGTAAAATGTTACTTTTTTACACCTTTTGAAAACATTAAAAGCAATAAATATTTTCTACAACTATAAAATGCATCTAAAATGTATAAAATACATTTATAAATGATAAATAGCCACGCTATTATGATGTTTCTTGTGTTAGGTTAGGCTTTCTCTCTGGCCTTTCTTTCACATTTATCTCATAATTGAATTCAAATGTGTCACGCAAAACATTTTAGTTTTTTGTTACTCCTATGTTTATTACTCTCATATAAAAAAAACATAACCTAAATAAATAAAAGCACTCAATTCTTCTTCTGAATTATAACCACGCTTCTTTAAACAGCTTCAAAACAACCTCCTAGAAAATTAAACTCTGATGAATCTATTATCAAGGTATTCTCTTTATATTATCCCTGAAGCACTGCAAAAATGACTCCTTCATATTTGTCATCATGTGGATCATTGTGCCTGTCTCCTGATGCAGAAGTTAAACAGTCCCACGTCTCACTACATATCTGTCGCAATAAAAAATAAACCCAAATCATAGGGTGAACTTTCTTTTATGCATTAATGCAATTACATCAGCTCTAAAACACTTCGTGTATAACAAATAAATAAATACTGTAAAAAATAACTGATGCCACTTGAAACTATAAAAAATGAATAATCCTGACTCAATTAAAGCCTGGCATTTGATATAGAATATTGCTAGAAAAATGTGTTTAAATAGAAGCTTTGAGAAAAAATTAATATATTTAAAACTAATTTAGTTGAGGAACAGTGAAAGTAAAGCTTGAAACAAACGGAAGGGGTCAAAAGAGATCCTGATGATCAGATTTTCAGACTCTAAAACATGATGTTGATGTGAGAATCATGGCAAGCTGAGCTTGCTTCAGTATCCAGTAATCCGTGAGCTTCCCTCATTCGTTCATTACCCGAGATATTACTGCAGCTATTCTCCATGACTCTTTACTTTGATCAAAATCACTCAAGATCTGATCACTCAAAGAGCTGCCTGTTCAGACAGTTGAAAATGCCCTCCGTGAGCTTCATTACATAGAAAATCCTCTGTAGTTCTGAATACTCACCGGAGTAAAGATCTATCGATTGAGCTAAAGCTCTCTCAGGGCTTAACAATAGGATCAGCCAGTTAACCCTCTTATGTTACAACATTAAAGCATTCAGGCTAAAATTATTTCTATTTTTCCACCAATATTTTATCACGTGCCAAGCCGGAAAAAATATAGAAATTAGCTATGAAAGTAAATGGCCCCCATCTATAAATAATATAAAGATCTGAGCGCGGCTGATCTCTGCCTCTTTGATAATAGTGTAGTGTACTAAGACGTCTGGATACACACACAGCCACACACACACACACACATGCATATAGACACACTCTCTCTCTCTCTACTCACACACACACACATACCAACACACACATTACTACAGTTTCTCTACACACATACACACATTCTCTAATTTTATGCTAGTATACACACACACACCTATATACACACTATGACATTCACTTACTCATCAGTAACTCCATTACACACACACGCCAAATATACACACACACTACACACACTCCTATTCCTACCACCTACACACACTAACACTCACACTTAGATAATGCGACCATTAATACTCACACACACACACACACACAGTCACACACACTCCACATGCACCACAAAATAAACACACACTCCCTCTCTGCACTCCACAGTGGAAACACATCTCCCTCACTACACTACACACACACTCTCTAGCCTGGCTACACACACACAGCCAGCACACTCACATTACTACACACCTCTCATACCCCTTCATACACACTCCACACATTACACACTCTCTACACTCTAATAAAAGCCACACACACTACACACTCCGCCAGACCCACTCTCTCTCCCACACACACATACATACTTTCTCTATCTACATGTCACACATGGCATTTGTGTTCATTTTTTCTACACTCACTTACTCATTTACACATACACACACACACACACACACACACACAGAATCTTTACATACCACCTTACACTCATGTCAACACACACTCTTGTCTCTACTTTATTTCTACTTACATTACCCACACATATACATACAAACACATACTACCACCCTCTCTGAAGACACACACATACACACACACTCTCTCTCATTCACATGGCCACACATACACACACACTCTGATATCATACATCTACCTACACTCTACCTTACACACACTCACACTCTGCAGTGACACATACACACCCTACATAATATCTCTACATACACACACACACACTGACTGGTATATATTACACTAGTCTCACTTTCTCTCTAGTATCTAATACCCACACTCATACACACTTTTCTCTCATTCGACCATCCTCGTTTACACACACACACACACATTACTGTCTGAACAGCAGAGCAATTGTGACTTGAAGATCATTACAAATCAACGTCAATGGAGGGAAGATGATAGAGAATAAGGCGTCTCGATACATCTCTGTTCCTGTACAATGTATAATCCAAACCTTGTTTCTATAGAGATAGCCCCCAATGTCTCACAGGTGAAATTTGCTGCATCTGATAAAGAATAAATCGTTCTCCTGGAGCACAAACACACAAATAAAAGTAATAAAATTATATGACGATAATGAAAAGACATATTAAATATGAGGAGGTTCTGAACCGAAGCCTGTTTGTCGTCAGTACAGTCTGATAGATATATGAAGGCTAGAGATTTGTATAGGATGATTGACAGGAACAGTAGATGATAAGACAAACAAAGGTTTGATCTAATATGCTCTGGATATAATGATAAATTAAAATGATTGAGTCAAAAAATATACATTGATATAAGAGATAATCTACATTAAAACAAATGTATAAATTTATATATGCAAAAGGCTTTACTACAATAAAAACAAGACTAATGTATAATTGTTTAAAAATATACATGAGAGATGATAAGTATTTTTAAATAAATAAATACGTACAAAATAGAGGCGGAGAGATAACATTAAATAAATTAATATACATATATTTAGAGAAATAAAAGAAAACAGAACCAAACAATAAAACATATGTACACATATTTATATATATCATATTTTATATATATGCAGATATAACAATAAATATGAATAAATATGCAGAGATAAATAATAAATAAATAAACTTTAAAAAAAATATATACATTGATGCAAGAGATAACTACCAAAACAAATATATTAATTATACATATATGCAATGATAACTACAATTAAAAAAAAAAGTAAATAAATGAGAATAACAGTGAGTAATGCTTTACACCAGTGTAAACCGTAAACCCAAAAAGAAGCACATTAGTCTGACTTTATGCCTTAAACAGCCTTTTAAACCAGTCTAATAATCGCACCGGAGTGTAATAAATCTATGAAGAGAGCAGATATAGCTGTGAGATTATGAGCTCATCTCCATCCAGAGCCATTAGATCAAACCTCCAGAGCGTCCTAACCTCCAGATTCCTGTCATCATCCTTAACAAATCCCAGCCTTACTTCCTCAGACACACTGTCGTCAAACAGGCTTCGGTTCAGAACCTCCTCCCGGATCTCCATGTCTTTTCACCGTTTAACATTTGACATAACTGTCCACAGACCCTTAATGGCACAAAGTGAGACGAGGGGCCTCTCTCTCTGTGAGCGGAGCAGCAGGGGCCCGTGTGAGTCTTGGGTTGCTATATCTGATCTTAATGAATGCGTTCGTTGTTTGTGAAGGAGATAGGTGAGAGGGACGCAGGTGACTCTTCTCACACCTGACTGACAACAGATCTCCAGATTTCTGAGCATCACAAAGCTTTAGTTCAGACTCCAGTGAAGCGTAAAGGGGAAACACAACAGAGGATGGTTTCGAATGAAAAAAAAAAAAAACAATTATATATAGAATATATATATATATAATATATAGATATATATATAGATACTTATATTATATCTATATAATAATATATATATATATATCACTGCACACACAATATCAGAGGAGTCTAGTAACTAAAAATCATTTAATAAAATCAGTTTTCATTACAATAACATGTGAATGAAAACAAATTCCCGTATAAACACCCAACATTTACATTCTATTTTCAGGGGGCGGTCTTGTATGATAAATATGCAGAGGGTAATTCTAAATAACTAAAAGTATAAAAACATTTTCGTTACTTGACATAAAATTAACATTTTATCATTTTTATTTTGTTTAAACTTGAGGGGTACTAAAATAACTTAAAAAACAGCAAAAGGAAAAGGAATCAAAAAACTAACACTAGATTAATGTTTTTTAAAATAACCCAAAAAAAATGAAATAGCACATAAATTACCAAAACTTTAAAAGATAAGAATGGAGAATAAATTTTTATTTTAACAGGATGAATAAAAAACATATTATTTATTTTTCAAGATATTAAAATCACACGATGAATATATAATTATTATTATTAAATTTTTTAACAACAAATTTTATATTTTACACTTCCATTTACTTAATTTTTTTTATTTGTATTACTTGGCTTTTTATTATTAATTTGGTTGGGGGTAATATTTGTTATATATCTAAATATATAATCTATAGAATAACAAATATATTTGGAATATTTATATAGATAAGGTTTTTTATATTTAAGTTTTATTAATTTTTACTTCAGTGTTAGTTTTAGCACACTTCTAGTACTTCAGCTTAAACTAAATAAAAATTAGAAAAGGTGCGCCTTGCCAACTAACTGAAATAAAATAAGCTTAAATTTAATTTAATGATTATCATAAGTTAGTCAGAATAGATTTATTTTAGTTTTTAAACAAATGTGTTTGTTTAAAGTTACATTTTAGCACTTACACTATTATTCAAACATACACCACACCACACCATATCTATATTATATTATTTATAAGTTATCTTTTTATTTAATCTATATTTTATTTTCTTATCACTTTTTTAAATAGTTATTTTTTTAACTAGTTTTCATTTTAGTTACTGATAATGCTTTACTTTAGCATTAACTTAAGTGTTCTAACATGTATGATGTTATTGTGTTTTTTACCGAGCGAGAACCTGTAGTAAACACTTGTGTTTTACTTGTTTAATCCGCCGTGAGGTATGTGCCCTGAACACCGAGAAATAATCAGAAAATGCAAGCGAAACGAAGGGTTTTGTCTTGAACAAGTAGGCAGCTCTTTGAGTGAAGGGACTGCAGGATGGGCTTTCAGAGACGACTTCATTTCTCATTGTCTTCCCCTGTGTCCCAGCATCCCCTCGGGGGGACTGCTTTGTAATGAGCCGTAATTGAGGGAAGGTCACGGATCAGTAACTCACCTGGAGGCCTCGCCATGATTTCATACCTCGCCTGACAGGCGTAGACGCATCTGAGAACATGAGATCACCGGAAGCTGCTGCTACACATTCCTGTTCGTGGCAAGACATGGAGGTGAATCAAACACCACAGAAGACCAAACATCCTAATGCTGATTCAGGATCAATCACAACAAAAAAAAAAAAGTCAAAGCCACATTGCATTCTGGGAAGGAATGCAGTCTCTGGTCAGTAATGCCACTCCGGTTTTTTCTTTAAAACTGTTATGTCAGGGATTAATTTAGTCATTTTATATTCAGACACAACTCTGATAGTCTATCATTACACAGCCTCGGCTCATAAGTTACACCCCCTTTTTGGCCGAATATGCAAGAGGTCAATTAATTTTAACAAGATACAGAGTTCACCCAATAAAAAGTAAATTCAACCCTCAGGCCATTCAGATGGAGTATACATATGACGTTGTTTCTTCATTCAGGTTTGTAGAACTGCAGCCCGGCCATCAGTGTGTGCCAGCAATGGATGCTCCTGCAATGAATGGGTCTGCCGTCAGAACTGAGAGGTCCAAACAGCTGCTAAAAACACATCACCCACATAACCTCCACAGCACTCCAGTCCATCAGTTAACCTCTGGAGAAGAAGAAAACAAATCCACTCAAACACGTTTTAACCTAAAAGAAGAGGATTAGCTTTAAGAGTCCACAATTACCTTTTTTTTTTTTTGTTGGTAGATGGAAACACATCACGAATTGTGGAGATACTGGAACTCAGAAATTGCCATTGCTCAATCTCTGAAAAAAGCCAGAGATTGTGAGATATAACGTCCATAATAGCAAGATTACAAAATCATAATTGTGAGAAACAAAGTCATAGTTGTGGATTATTCATAATTCGTGGGGTGGAAAAAAACAATTGTGAAAAAAGTAATAATTGTGAAAAAAAAAGTCATTAATTTGTATGAAAAACTGATTGATTGCGAGATATATAGTCCATATTTGTGGAAAAACAATTAATTAACAAAAATACAAAAGCAAAACTTGTTGAGAAAAAGTCAATATTAATTGCGATAGGACAAAAAAGTCATAATTGTGAAAATTAATTGATTAGAATGAAAGTATACACTGTGGATTTGAGAGAAATATAATCAATTGGAAAAATGTCATAATTGCAAACAATTCATGATTGCAAGCTATAGTCACAAATTGCAGAGAACAAGAAACGAAGTATAAATCGCAAAGCTATAAATATCATTAATTGCAAAAACAAATTAAAAAATTTGTGGAAAAAACAAAAAAAGTCATAATTGCGAGATTACAAAGTCAGAATTGTGACAACTCAATTCATAATTGTAGCAAAAAAGTAAAATAAAAAAAAAGATCGCTCTGATATAGTCATAAACAAAAAAAAAAAAAATTTGCAAACCAACATGTTAATAATATGCAAGATACAGTCAAAAAACTGCGAGAGCTTAACGGCAGTAATTGTGAAAAAAATAATTGTGGAATAAAAGTCAGAATTGCCCAAAAAAAAACGTCATAATTTTTTGGATAATAATTCAATTGCGAAAAAACTTCATAATTGCAAAAAAAAATTCATGGCTTGCAGCGCCTGATAAGTCATATTTGCGAAAAAGTAATAATATTTCCAAGACAAAAGTCAGTAATTACTGGAGAAAAGACTCATAACCGATAGATATAATCATAATTGCAAAAAAAAACGTTAAATTGCCCAAAACAAGGCAAAGATTGTGTGCAGTTAGTGCAAACGTGGAAAAGAAAGTAATAATTACAGAAAAATACAAAGTCAATATTGTGAAGAAAAAAAGAGGGCCTAATTGGAAGACGAACAAAAGCATAATTGGTGCACGACATAACTCAGGATTGCAAAAAAAGTAAACTTGCATATAATGTCATGAGTTGCGAGATATAGTCTAAACTGGCGAAAAAAAAAAAGTAAGTAGACTAATGCCAGTATATAAAGTAATAATTGCAATTTTTTTAATTCAGTGGGCAGAAAAGGGTTTCCAAAGGCTAAATATTTTGACCTCAAAACGAATTAATTTATTTACCTTTTTATATTTTGACCTCAAAACGAGTATTGCATAAGCTACATAATCATATACTCAGACGTCACATTGTTATAGTGGAGTCAGAAAGCTCTAATGGCACAGTATGTGACGACGACTGCAGCATGAAGCGACTAAGTCATACCAGTGGATTCATATTCAGCAGAAAGAGAGAAGAAAACGGAACCAAATGTCGCACTAGGCCCGAGTGATCTCCAGGCAATTTGTCTTCAAGTATGCACCGTGTCTTGTAGACTCAAAAAGGGGGCGGGCCCGGTGGTGTACTTGGAGGAGCGGATGGAGCGCGCCTGCGGTGTAATTGAGAGCAGCTGAAGCAGGGGCTTCCTGGTCCGGCGGAAAGATCTGAAGGCGACCCATGCGTCTATACTACCCAGCAGCGGGGCGGGATCATAGGTTCTGTCCCCGCACCGAAGTAAGAAACAAACATCAACAAGCAGACGAAAGTGAAAGGGTGGAGTCAGTAAGCAAAGACACACGTTTGGCACCTTAAGAAGGATAGAAGTGCAGAAAAGGTATCTGTTGATGGAGAGTAAAATTGGACTTTGTCGCGGAGGACTGAAAACACCGTCATGGATGGTCAACATCAGATGGTCTTTGTTCTATTCTCTTTGCTTTAAAGCTTGGCTGAGAGGGAAGACATGCGAATGAAGAAGACTTGAATGATTTAACCGAGCGTAGTAACACCAGACTGATGGACTGAAGGACTGCTGCTTTCATGTAGCGGAGGGCACAGAGGCTTCAAATCAGATGCAGGTCACTCAGTCAGAAATTAGAATTAAAGGACTGTCACATTATACATGTTGAACAATAATAGTATGATTTTTGTGTGTGTTTTTTGTTGATTTCTTTTTTTTCCCTTCCGTAAGTGGCTTTGTATAAAACAGTGTTTCTCAACCCTGGTCCAGGGCACCCCCCAACACTGCACATTTTGTATGTCTCCCTTATCTGACACACCTCTTTCAGCTCCTGGAGTTTCTTTTAATAAGCTAATGAGTTGAATCAGGTGTGTTTGATTAGGTGCAGAGCAGGGTTGAGAAACACTGGTATAAAAGCAACTAAATGCATAAGGGAAAATGCATGCATGTAAATGCATAAAAGTAAAATGCATAAATTCAAATCCATCAATGTACTGTATAATGCAGAAGTGTAAATTCATAAGTGTACTGTAAAATGCATGAATGTATTTTAAATTGTATTTATGTAAATGCTTATTGTACAATTTATAAGCATAAATGCATGAGTAAAATGCAAAAATATATTGTAAAATGCAATAATGTAAAATGCATAAATGTCCTGTAAAATACAAATTTAAATGTACAAGTGTAAAATGCATAAGTATATAATGCATAGATGCAAATGCATAAATTCAAATGAAGTGCAAAATGAATGTGTAAAATGCATAAATGTAAAATGCATCAATGTCCTGTATAATGCAGACGTGTAAATTCATAAATGTACTGTAAAATGCATAAATTTAAATGCATAAGAGTAAAATGCATAAATGTAAAATGCATAGTGTACAATGCATAAATTTACTGTAAAATACTTACATTTAAATGTGTAAGTGTAAAATGCATGTGTAAAATTCATAAGTATATAATGTATAAATGTAAATGCATAAGTGCAAAATCACATGACTGACAAACTGATTTGGTATATTTTGGGTGTTTTAATCAGATTTCATCAGTAACAGGCTGAAACCATAGTTACATGCAGAGATGGGAACTAATTACAACGCCATCTGATTTCAAAGATAGAGAACTTGTAAAATAGATTAAAGGACATTTTAAAATACTCGTATTCAGCCTACAGTACTTTTTATGATGTTCTGTCGTTCTTTGAAAATTCTTTAGTCTTTCAACATACATTAAAATGCAAAATGCACGCTTAGTTCTTTTATTTTTGACATGTAATGCAGGAAATTCCCACTTTTTTTTTTTTTGTTTTGTCAGATGGAGCCGACAACTCTTTAAACCGGATATATTATTGAAGTACCCCCCCCCCCCCCCCCCCCCCCCCTGAGATTTTAAAAGGCAAAAATTCCTGAGTAAGAAATCATATTTTGCATGATTCACGGATCTCTGGTTAGGTATTGGTCCGTGACATTGCAGGTAAGGAAGGAGAAAAAAAACATACTAATGCATTTTATAGTAACGTCTGAATCTCAAGACGAATCTTCAGAGGGCTTCTTCTGGGGAGCGCCCCCTGCAGACGGGGTGTTGTGTTCCCGAGCAGGAGAAACCAACGAAGCAAGGATCATCTGTCCGAAACAAACCTCGATCCAGAGCCGACGCATGCTCAAACGTTCATTCATGACTGCTTTTGAGCTGACCATAAATCACGGCCATTGAATCAATGATGAACACCACTAGAGGGCGGTTCGCAGGGTCTGGTAGTCGGCCCTGCCCATCCCTACAACTGTAGACAAGAGGTAAAGCAATTTGCAGCAACCCCTAACCAGCTAAGAAACCTCTAAAGTCTCCAACAGATAGGTGTTCATCATAGAAGGAAACATACCGACATAACAAGAATCGTACGACGAATACATAGGAATGAAGCTGAAGCAACATCAGAAACATTATACGACAATCTAGATATACAACTAGTTCACAAGGTGAGTTGTACATGAGAGTTAGATACACTCTTCCTGCTTCATCCAGAAGCCTGCATTAATTTACTCAGAAATAGAGTTAAATGCTTGAGAATTAAGTATGCTTAGAAATATTACACACACAAGCTGGTGTTTCGTGTTCCGACCAATAGTCTGTTTATAAGGCTGTAGAGGTTAGATGTTATTATGTGATGTGCAAACTTGTAATTGCGCAGCATAGCATTACTCCAGTCTTTCAGTGTCAAGATGATCTTCAGAAAATAATTCTAAGTATGGAGATTTTACTGCTCGAGAAACCATTCGAATTATTACTCAATGTTTGAAACACAGTTGGCTGCACAATATTTTGTGAGAACCTTTTGACTGTCTCTGTATAAGATTTCAGGATTTCACAACCGAGATGAACAGAAAATTCAACAAGGAGATAAGAAAGAACATGGTAACAAGTGGTTTCCACGCAGGAACAAAGTAGGACCGCAAACCCCATAGACCGCGAGCGGTAGGCCACGTCTTACGGGGCCGGTAAACATTATAAATAGTCTTTAAGGTCCCACTTTTGATCACTTTAATGTGTCCCTTGATGACTAACAGTAGTAATTTCTTTTTTTAAAAAACACATTTTCTAATATAAACTTAGTACTAATTGTGATTAATCGCATCCAAAAATAAAAGTTGGTTTACATCATAGATGTGTGTGTGTGTACTGTGTGTATATAAATATAAATATATTTATAGAAAAAAGATGACAACCACACGATGAAGTGTAGAGCAACCGTGGGGGGGATGGGTTAGAGGCTCGTTTTGGCATCTTTCTGACAGAAAACAGAGCAAGTCCAAAGGAAGATCTGAAGGAAAAGATGGTTTTTTCAACCGGGATCGATACGAACAGCATGCACACGGACGGTGCTTAGACTGCACGAGACGTTCATGTGGGACTTTATCTCAGAGGAAAGAGGGCAGCTGACCCCTCAGGACCCCCAGGGGTCCGACCGCACTGATCTCACTGTTCCTGCACTCCTGACATACACACACACAGCAGGCCAGAAACCTTCTGGCAAACACACACCTCACAGAAAACAGCTAATGTTTGTCCTGTATGCCTAGTGTAGACGTTAACGGCAGCAGAACGTATTACGGCAAGAAAACCCCTGAGATTTGATCGGTCTACCAAGCCGGTGGTAGGATTGTAGTTCGTCAATGTTTTTCCCAGGGGTTTTGATTGAGTTATCGCTGTTCATCCAGTGAGTACGGTTGGCTACTGCGGGATAAAGGAGTCTGTACGGATTAAGCCATTCCAAATGCTTTTTAGTCGGAACACCGTTATTTTTGTAAGATACAGTGTTTGTAATTTATGATCTTTTGTAGGCCGCCCTAATGCGGATTTCTGTAAGAACGAGACAGGAACACGTGCTAACCCACACTCGGACCACTTTTAGCACACGAAGCTACGAAGATCCCGGTGGTGTGACGATTGTATGATTGGGATTACACATCTTGATGAATTTCCATGTAATAACTGAGGCCTGTTAGCAATTAACCTGGTATGCGTTGTTATTTTGAGTGTTCGTCAATTGTTGTGGGTGCTTCTTGGATTATGACAAATTTTATTAAATGTTATATATTATACTATTTTACTAAATATTTTTATTTAATTATTTTTATCTGGTCATTTTATTAATTATTTTATACAACCAAAAAATAATAATAATGACTTATTTTTATTTAATATTCTAATAATGTAAAATATAATATTTAACAAAAAGTATTATATTATTTTTTTTTACATATAATGGTTATCATATTTTTAATATAATTATTACCATTATATTTTATATTTTCTTTTCAATAATATTTACATATCATATTTTTGTATATTAATAACCATTAATATTACTATCATTATTTAACTCTAAGTATAAAACTGAAGAGAGAAATATTACTGTTGTAAATTACAATGGTACAATAAAAAGTTCATATCTAATAAGAGCGGACGAGTCTATGTGAATAATGTGGTGTGTTTCTACCTGACCAGCTCCTCGTTGTACAGGGATTTGGGCGACTCTCGTCCGAGGATGTACACCTGACCCTTAAAGACAGACAGCTGCACGCGACCCTCCACGTTCTCCTGAGATTTATCAATGCAGTGATGGACGAACTCACACTCCGGACTGTACCAGAACCCTGAGACAGAGAGAGAGACACTTCATTAACACTAATCTAGCAGAGAGGTTTCCTTTTTGCCACTGCCAGGCCAACACAATATTCAAAAGCCCTCCAAAATATTTCTGGTTCTTCTAAAGAAACTAGAAGTGGCAATATATTAAAATGATTGAATTAAAATAAATATTAAACAATTAAATTCTGTACTTTCTTAAGTTCAGTAAATTTAAAAGCCCTCCAAAATATTTCTATTAAAGCAATAATCCCTGTGAAGGCGTGGTTTACAGTGAATTTATAACAGCTAAGGGGCGTTGTTAGGTACGAGCTGTTATAAATTCACTGTAAACCACGGCTTCACGGGGCTTATTGCTTTTATAAAACGGTTATTCCATATACACAGTATGGTTTCACAAATTAAAACAGAGCCAATAAAGTGTAATGATATTAATAAAAACAGTGTTCTTCCACTAAACAATGTAGTTCCTCAGAAACAGTTGTGGTTGTTACAAAGTGGTTGCCGAGCAACACACAGAAGTAAACAAAGGTGTATGTTACATTTTAGAGTAATTTACAACAGCATCGAACGCGGCTCAGCCAATCAGAATCAAGGACCGGAACTATCTGTTTTATAAAGTTATTTTAACCATTTCTGCCTGAAAATATATTTTAAAGCTTAACAAAGCTAGAAAGTGTGAGCGTGGAGAGTGTGGAGTTACTGAGGAGCCAGAAACACGCTCTTTTCTGAAGTGTAAGTGTGAGTTGGTTTGTCTGATCCGAACCGTTATAGATGAGCTCGGGAGAACTTGATGCGAGACTCTGTTTGATCTTCCGGACCTCTCCGGTCCATCGTGAAGGTCTCGATGTCCAGATGAGCGTGGAGCAGGATGGTTCCTCCAGGGGTTTCGTAGATACCTGACGGGCAAAGAGAAAATAAAAAAAAATCATTGTTTCAACCCTGACCAAAAAAAAAAAAGGTTAGATTTCACCATCCCAAAACTGATTTCCTCCAGGGGTTTCGTAGATACCTGACGGGCAAAGAAAATAAAAAAATCATTGTTTCAACACCATCCCAAATTTAAGCGGGAACAGTCCCATTCATTCTGAATGATGGTTGTCATGACGACGGGTGTTAGCGAGCACATTGACAGCTGCCACATGAATGATAATAGAAGAGGAAAGCATCAGCTTCACTCTACCCTGCAATTTACAGCGTCTGCGTCTGACACAGAGATGAAGCGCCGCTCGGGCTGTCGGAGGGGGTCACAGGTGATGATGAGCGGACACCTGAACGTCCCAGCGGCCGCTTGTTCTTCTACAGCTCAGAGCTGACAGACGGGGAAGGGGCGTCTTTACACAAACACACCACGATCATGATTGACTGTGTCCATACTACAGGCCATACACAGCATCCAGATTAAAAACCAGGATATGCTCTTAAATGAACAAATCAATGTGTTTTGATGTACTCACGGTGTAACATATAACTAAAAATATCAAAAAAAAAATATATATATAATAAATATAAAAAAATATATATATATATATATATATATACACATACATACATCAGGGTTAGTAAAGATTAAATCTTAATAAAATAAATAAAAAGTAAAATAAAATATGAAAAAAATTATTTGTCAGGTGCAACATTTGTCTTTTTTAATTTAGTTTAGCTTGACATACTAAAATAACTAAAAGCTGAAATACAATTAATAAAAACTATATAGGCATATATGAAAAAAATGACAAAAAACTAGAACTTTAACTAAAACTGAAAATGCAAAATATAAAAGCAAAAAACAGTACTGTAAATATTAATAAAAAATTCATTAAACAAAGCTTTTTGATTTTCTAGAGAGTCTTTGGTGTAAAACACCGTCTCCGTCCCTGGAGGCAGAAGCTCAGCTCAGACCAAACCTCTGCTGCCGAAAATCACCCACATCTCTTAAATACTGAAAAAATGTCAATCTGATGCATTAAGACTCAGGAGATTGAGGCACTAAAGCGCTGTACTTCCGTCAGGAAAATCTGCTAAAACGTTCTGCAGGTATTAAGATCCTGAGAGAAGAAGGACTGATTTACATGCATCTTTAAGGCGGATTTATACAGCCAGTGTTGTTTAAGTAATATTCAAAATTCTATCATGTTTTTTTATTGAATGTTTGGAATTAGCATTTATTTTAATATTTTCACTTTTTCATTTTTAATTTTAGTTTTTTAATTTTGTAAATTTTTGATTTAATGCTTTTTTTCATTTTTATTAATTAGGTTTCTGAGTCTTCGATCTGCTCACCAAGGCTGCATATATTTGGCCAAAATATTTGTGAAATATTATTAGAATGTAAAACTAGCTGTTTTTCTGTGTGAATATCTGTTAAACTGTAATTTATTTCTGTGATGCATGGCAGCTGTATTTTCCAGCATCATTACTCCAGTCTTCAGTGTGGTACATGATCTTCAGAAATCATTCCTAATATATGATGATTTGCTGCTCAAGAAACATTTCTGATTATTATCAATGTTGAACACAGTTGTGCTGCAGAATATTTTTGTGGAAACTGTAATGCATTTAATTTTTCGTGATTCACAGATGAATAGAAAGTTCAAAAACGAACAGCATTTATTTGAAATAGAAATATTTTTGTTTTACTGCATTTTGATCAAATTACGCATCCTTGATGAATGATTTCTTTCGATACTGCAGGCCTGAGTTGTGATAATATTTAGAAGTAAGCTCTAAAAATATGCTTGATAAATGCAGGTGATGATGAAGTAGCTCCTGTCTGGATGAGTTCTGCAGTGATTTGTTGTTCTGTCAGCTCAATGACAGTTTCCGTCTGAACCTCCGTCTCTCCGTCTGAGTGAACGTGACACATTTATAAACACCAGTTCACTTCATTCTGCTGGACCGTGTCACATAAAACACAGGCTGTCAGGGGCTTTATTGAACATCCTAAACGCTGACTTTCAGAAGAACGGGTCTGATCTTCTGTGAACCATTGGGGAAAACAAGACCTCGCGTATTTTTCCAATTTCCGACCTGCCACTCAGGAGACAGTGGAGGAGGCGATTTGCCAATCAGGCAGGCTGAGGCCGGCCGGACCCAAATACAGAGACTTATTCATCTGAAACTGGGATTCTGACGCCGCTCTTCAGAAAACGCATTTGATGGGAGGAGAAAAAAAGCTTTTGCCAACAGTTGGACAAACATCAAACGTGAGGGAATTTACATACAGTTCAAGAATCAGAAATTAAAAGTGAATCGTTTCATTCCTGCATCGTTGCATGGAGTAATTTCTGCATTGCAACACTGCAGCAAAGAAATTATGATAAAATTAAACAGTTAAAAATTTGGTGTAGAAGCTATTTTCACTCAGAAATTGCTTGTAAATTTCTAAACAATGATGAAGAAACACATTTAATTAAACATAAATTTTTGAAAGTAGAAGAAATTCTATGAGTATATTTTTTTGTAAAACATACAAACACACGTGTAAAACATTTTATTTACAACATTTTAAAAATAATCTTTTTTTGTGTATGTTATAATAAGAAGAAAATGTATTATTATGATACTTACAAAAAAAATAAAAATCAAATTATATTCATTTAACATTATATATTAAAAATGAATGTGCATAATTCTATATATATATATATATATATATATATATATATATATATATATATATATATATATATACACACCTTTTATTTATATTTTATTTTTTGTTAACAACAACAACAAAAATATAGAAAATAAATTTATTATTAATGGTATTATTATTTACAGATATAAATAAATAAATAAATAATATGTTAAAAAGTGTATAATTTAATATATACATTATTATTTATATTATATTTATATTAATTTATTTTTCTTAATAATAATTATAAATTAATATTCATATCATTATCATAGCGTAGTATGATTTTGTCCATTTCTTCTAGCAACACCAAGGTCATGGGTTTGATTCCCAGTGAATGCATGAACTGATCAAATGTCTGTCTTGAATGCAACGAAAGACGGTGCTTTGGATAAGAATCTGAGAAATGAATAAAGGTAAAATGAGTTGAGATTAGTACCTCTGGACTTCATTCCAATGAAGCGGTTCTCCGTCGATCGATTCTCTCCCACACAACCGTGCTTTCCACTGTGAAACCAGAGAGTGGCTTTTGATCAACAAATACATACAAATGCACATATTCTCCAGAGACATACACACTTACTGTACCAAATGACATGTGGTTGATTGATTATGAAGGGATGCCCGATCTGACAGATATTCTGATCGCCCCCTGGAAGGAAGCCACAGTGAAACACAAGCTCTGACATGACAGTCAACTCCTTCATGCTCACTTCGATCTCATTCAGATAGCAGAGAAGATCTCCAGCGGCGTCTCTTTACACGTGCCTTCCTTAACATGCGTGACTTTGACTGGAACACCTGAGTCCGAGAACCAACATACATCAGTGTGAGGGAACACCATCCCACATCCAAGAGAGAGAAGAAGCGGCACCAGAAAATAAAACGGAATGAGAGAGGAGAACGAACCAGAATGACAGATGGGCGGGTGGGCCGGACGGATGAAACAGATGGATGAACGGCAATGGATGGAGCCGGACAGATGGATGGATGGATGAGCCGGATGGACGGATGGAAGGTGGATGGATGGATAGACAGATGGATGGATGGATGGTGAGGTGGAAGGTTGGATTGTTGGTTGTGTGGGTGGATGGATGGGTAGATGAAGAGACAGATGGATGAATGGACAGATGGATGGAAAGATGGATGGATGGATGAATGGATGGACAGACGGATGGATGGATAGACAGATGGATGGATAGGTGGGCTGTGACGGATGGATGATGGATGAACGGATGGAAAGATGGATGATGGGTGGAGGGGAAAGATATAGATGGATGGATGGATGAAGCAGGATGACAAGATGGATGGATGGATGGATGGATGGAAAAGATGGATGGACTGGATGATGGATGGATGGATGGATGGATGGGCCGGATGATGAGCGGATGACAAGATGGAAAGACGGATGGATGGATGGATGGATGGATGGTTGAGCGATGGAAAGATGGATGATGGATGGATGGATGGATGGATGGATGAGCGATGGAAAGATGATGAATGGATGGGTCGTTGGACGGATGGAAAGATAGATGGATGGATGGATGGATGGATGGATGGATAGATGGATGGATGGATGGGTGGATGGATGGATGGATGGATGGATGGTTGAGCGATGGAAAAGATGGATGGATGGATGATAGATAGACAGATGGATGGATGGATAGATGGATGGATGAAACGATGGAAAGATGAATGGATGGGTGGATGGATGGATATAGATGGAATGGAATGGATGGAAAAAATGGATGTGGAGGATGGATGATGGAGGGGTGGAACGGAAGGAAGGAACGGACAGGCAAATATGGAAGGAAAGGATGGATGGATGAATGGATGGTACGGAATTCGGGAATAATGGATGGATGGATGGAAGGATGGATGGATGGATGAAAGAGACAGATGGAAAGATGGATGGATGGATGATGGATGGATGAACAGATGACAAGATGGATGGATGGATGATGGATGGATGAATGGATGGAAAGATGGATGGATGGTGATGGATGGATGGATGGATGGAAAGATGGATGGATGGGATGGATGGAGAGACAGATGGAAAGATGGATGGATGAAGGGACAGGTAGATGAGAGACAGATGGATAAATGGACAGACGGATGGAAAGAGAGAATGGATGGATGATGGATGACAAGATGGATGGATGGATGATGGATGGATAGGTGGACGGACGGATGGATGATGGATGAACGGATGGAAAGATGGATGATGGGTGGAACGGACAGATGATGGATGGATGGATGGATGGGTGGATGAATGGATGGATGGATGGATGATGGATGGATGGATGGATGGATGGATGGAAGATGGATGGGTGGATGGATGGATGAATGGAAGGATGGATGGATGGATGGATGGATGGATGGATGGATGGTTGACGATGGAAAGATGGATGATGGATGGATGAGCGATGGAAAGATGAATGGTGGGTGAAAATGGATTTGGGTGAAAAAGATGATGGATGGATGGATGGATGGAAAGATGGATGGATGGGTGGATAGATGGATGGACGGATGGATGGATGGATGGATGGTTGAACGATGGAAAGATGGATGGATGGATGATGGATGGATGGATGGACAGATGGATGGATGGATGGATGAACGAACGATGGAAAGATGAATGAATGGGTGGATGGATGGATGATAGATGGATGGACGGATGGAAAAATGGATGGATGGATGGATGGATGGATGGATGGACGGACGGATGGATGGACGGATGGATGGACGGACGGATGGATGGGTAGATGGGCGGATGGAAAATGGATGGATGGTGGACGGATGGAAGGTGGATGGATGAAGAGACAGATGAAAAGATGGAAAGATGGATGGATGATGGAAAGACGGATGGAAAGATGGATGGATGGATGGATGGATGGATAAACGGATGGAAAGATGGAAGGATAGACAGATGGATGGATGGATGATTGATGGATGAAGAGACAGATGAAAAGATGGATGGATGGATAGACGATGGATGGATGGATGATGGATGGATGGATGGAGAGACAGATGGAAAGATGGATGGATGAATGGACAGGTAGATGAGACAGATGGATGAATGGACAGATGGTTGGTTTGATGGATGGATGGAAAAAAAGGATGGATGCATAGATGGAAAGATGGATGGATGAATGAATGGATGACAAGATGGATGGATGGACAGATAGAAAGATGTATGGATAGACGGATGGACGGTGGATGGATGGATGGATAAAAGATAGATGATGAAGGGATGGAAGATGGATGATTGAATGGATGGATGGATAAATGAATGGATGGAAAGATGGATGATGGATGGATAGATGTACAGATGGATGGATGGATAAATGAATGGATGGAAAGATGGATGATGGATGGATAGATGTACAGATGGATGGATAGGTAGATGAAGAGACATGGATGAACGGATGGAAACGGATGGAAAGACAGACAGATAGATAAGACAGATAATAGATAGTATGAAAAGTATGTTTTAATTTTTTCATCACTATATCTGTTGTTTTTTCAGTTTGAATAAACTGATAATGTATTTATCTTTCCTTAAATAAATAAGTGAGATCTGTGTCATGTTTCCGTGCGGCTGAAGAGTCTAGATGTGTTTTGTGGCTGCTGTAGAAGTAAAAGTATAAGTTTGTTCTGATTGTATTCCAGCGTAACCTCAGCGCAAACACACTCGACTCCCATAAGATAAATCACGCTGAACAGTCGACTCATTCACAGCGTGAGAGGAGCAGCTCAGGGGGCAGGGGTTTTGCAGGACCCACAGTTTCGGGGGGGGGGAGGAGGGTGAAGGAAAAAAGAGGGGGAGAAACTTTTAAAAAGGAGAAAGAAAGACCCCAAACAGGGGGGAAATTGCTTTAACACGTCCGAAGGCGGCCTGGGGGTTTTGCTTTTGGCCCCACCGCGAAAAACCCCAAAAAAACCATTTCCCCCATTACTCACTGCCCTTTCACACTCTTTTTTTGGTTTGTTCATTTTTTCATTGGGGAAAATTTGAAAAAAAAATGTTTTTTAAAAAAATCATTTTTTAACACCCAAAATTTTAATTTTACTTTTAAATTTTAAATTTGAATTTTAAAAATTTTGAATTAAAAATTTTGGGACATTCAAACTGAGAATTTAGAGATCTAAAACTTTGATCGAATTTTGAATCAAAACATTTATAGGACCATGTCCCCAAAAAGGGAAAAAAAACACCCATAAAATTTATTTAAATTGCCCAAAGACTCTATTTTTTAAGCTTCTAAATTTTAATATGGTGGGGAAATAGATTTAAAATTTTTAAATTGGTATTCAATAAAAATTTTCTCAGTTTGGACGCCCCACAATCTCCTTTCTTTTTGGGTTTGAAATTTGCCCGTAAGATATAAAGGGCAGGGTAAAAGTTAAGGACCTCGGGAACTTTAAATGGTTTCACGTTTCTAAAACATTTATCCCCAATTTACGTCTCTTTATGACTTTTTTTTTTACTTTTTGAAGCTTGAAAGCAAATTATTTAATCGTGATTTATTTACCCCATGCCATTTACATTTTGTTTGTTTTATTTTTTCCCGTGGTCACAGCTGAAAAAAAAAAAAAATTTTTTTTTTTAAAACATGAAATTAAAATTGGAAATTTAAAATTTTTCATTTAAATAAAACATAGTGAACAATAAAACAGCTTTAGAAGAAATTTTTATTAGCCCTTTCCAATAGACTCTTTTAAAGTCTTTTTAAAGGGCATATAAAGTTTTTGGGGCAATTTTTAAGGTGATTCAATAAAAAATTTCTCTCGTTTAAAATTTGGTGTGGTTACACATGTTTTCCAGTGTTTTTTTATTTATGGTTTTTTTAATTTTATTAATAGTTTAAATTGTTTCCATTTTTTATTTCAGTTTTTTTTTTAAATTTTTCTTTAAAATTTTTAGAATACTTTGTTTGTTTTTTTTTTTTTTTTTTTTTTTTTTTACTTTTTTATTTCTTTTTTATTTTTTTTTACTTAAAAAATTAAATATGTTTTTAAAAATTTTTTATTTCAGTTTTAAGGTTTAGTTTTTTTTAGTCCCTAAGTTAAAATTTTTTAAAATGAGAAATGTTTGGGAAACAGCGAACAATTTTTTTAAAAATACTTTTTATTTTATTTTATTAAATTTAACAAAAACTTTTTTATTATTTTTTTTTTTAAATTTTTATTTTTGGTTAAAACTAAAAAAACCCTGGTTTTGTGTGACTCTTGACTGAAAAAGATTGGCACGGGTTTGGCCCTTTAAAAACCCTTTCCAATTTTCCCATGACTCCACAGCCCTTTTCCCATGTTTTTTATTTTTACTTTTTGAAGTTATAAGTCATTTTAAAAATTTTGGTTGCAGGGGAAAAAGGGGGGAAAATAAAGAAAACTTCGGGGCCCCAAATTCCCTTGAAAAATATTCTCAGGGGGAGAATTTTTTCATACCCAGAGTCCTGGGGCCCCCCAGGGAACCCAAAAGACGGGACAAAGCCCCGACCCCTTTTCAGTGGGTTAAAATTAGTTTAAAATTTTAAAATAAGAAAACACTGCTTTAAAGGGAAGGGGGTCTCTGGGCCACTTCTCTCTCTCCTCTCCCCGGGGTGCACTGCATTCACCGCACCCTTTTTCTCAGGCTTAGGAAAAAGCAACCAAAAGAAAAGAAGACACAGTTGTAGGAAAAAATTACCGTTTTTAAATTTTTTCCCCTCTTTCCCCGTCTTTTGCGCCCTTCTCCCTTTTTAGGAGCAGCAGAAGACGTGGAAAAAAAACGGGGGGGGTTTAAATGACAAGAGCGAAAGGGTTTTGGGCGTTTTTAAAATTTTTTTTTCTCAGTTTAGAGAGGAGTGTGAGAAATTTAGGGAAGAAAAGACGGAGAAAAATAGAAAGATAAACCCGGTCTTTACGGGGGCGGGCCCGGGGCCCGGGGGGGTTCCCATTTTGAGAATCACTAAAAAAAGCTTTTTTTCATGGACCAAATTTAAAAAGGGCCTGCTCAAAATCTAAGAAAATGATGGCTGATCAAAACGGACATAGGCACCCAAAGACATCGCTGTTGATTAAAACCCCTTATGTTTTCCCCCGGGGGCCCAAACAAAAATTGAAATTTAATTCTGCAAAAAATGGGAACCAAGTTTGACCCCCCACGCACTTGTTTAAGTGTTGGAAACAGGTTTTTTTGAGAAAAAACCCGCAGGGGGACGGGGCCAAAAACATTTTACTGAAAAAAAAAACTGCGGCCCAAATTTTATACCCTCCCCAAAATCTCCACTGGGATGAGTTATCACTGGGAAAACTTATTTTTGGGAACTCTCCCTGTAAAGAACCCGTTTTTGTAAACAAAATGCAAAAAATAAGGTGGTGTGTGTGTGTGTGTGGGGTGTGTGTGTGGGTTATAATATATATTTTAATAAAACACAAACCCCCACAGGGCAAACCAAAAAATTTTTCAGGGCACCATATAATTTTGGATATTTTTTTTTTTTTAATAGGGGTGCAGGAACTATAGTTTTTTAGTAAGGAGGATAGGGGAAATAAAGTAAACTGTGAATATTATATAAATTTATATAATAGGGCCCGGGAAAAGCCATCTGAGCTTTTTAATTTTAAAGGGATTCTCATCAAAGTTGGAAAAAAAGGTTAAGGAATCACAGCCCCTTTTTTTTTGTCCCCCCCTTTTTTAAGGGGAAAAAAGTAACCCGGGCAGGGGATCAAAGGTTGTTTCATGGACCCGAGTGGGTATTCCCTTTATTTTTTCTACGAAAAAAGCAGGAAAATTCTGGGGTTGATTTAATGTTTTCTTTTTGGGAAATGTTTCTGTGAAGCACTTTATACAGTCCAAAACTTTTCCCCCATACAAAAGGGAAAAAGGGGATTTTTAGGTTCAGAAACTAAAAAATCCCAACAGAGAGGGAAAACGGGCCCTCGGAGCCCCCAAATCAACAGTGTGGGGGCATTTTAGAAAAAAAAGAGGCCAAAGGTGAGCTAGAAACATAAAAAACCCGGAAATCCCCGAGGGCAGAGGGAAATTTAAAAAAAAAACCCTTTCACCCCCATCCCGCGAGGGGAAGAACACTCTCCAGGACCCCAGGGCGTGCTCGCAAATCTACAACAAGAGAAGACCCCACCAAACAAACACAGGGGCTTTTACCACAAAATGCAATCAAGTAAAATAAACTGCCCAAAAAAAAACCCTCTAAAAAGAGCCAGAGTTCTGGAAAAGGGTGTTTGGACCTGAAATTAAGATCAAGCCGCACCAGAATGAGGGGAAAAATAAATTTTTG
This sequence comes from Cyprinus carpio, assembly GCF_018340385.1. Taxonomy (NCBI): domain Eukaryota; kingdom Metazoa; phylum Chordata; class Actinopteri; order Cypriniformes; family Cyprinidae; genus Cyprinus; species Cyprinus carpio. Next base: position 36,068,931 of record NC_056601.1, on the reverse strand, counting down.
GGGAGGCTGGGGCAGCGGGGATCAAAGCACACATCATCTGTGAAACATTTTTTGATAAATTTTTTTTTTGTTCAAAAACCCCCTTTAATTTAAAGCTTAAAAACTGCATTTCAGTAATATTTGAAGAAAAGGGCCCTTTTTTAGGCTATTTGATTTTAAAATAAATGAACGGGTAACTCAGTAAGGACCCAGCTAGTAATCCCCTTTTTTCAATTAATCTCAAATTTTAAAGTTTGATTTGTGAGGAAATTTGGGGGAAAAAACTATGAGAATTTGTGCCTTGGGGAAACCGGGAACCCAAAAAAGCGTTTTGGGAGCCCCCATTGTAGGGAAAGTGTCGGATTTTAAACCAAACAATAACCTTAGTGAAGTGGTCTCCCAGGTCCGGCTCATTGGGGAATCTTCTGGGTTCTTGGTTTATCGGTTTTGGATTGGGGGGAGCGTTTAAATTTTTACCAAAAAAGCATTCATTAAACCCGTACACAGCAGCGCTTCATGACTTTAGTGAGGGGGATGAAAGATAATTAAAATACTTAAAATAGTTCTGGGCAAACGTTTAAACAAATCCGGGGAAGGGGGAAAGGGTTTTTGTTTACATAGTATGTGTACTGTGTATATTTATTATGTTTATATAAATACACACAATAGAGTATATTTTTCTTAAATACATACTGTATGTGTGTGTATTTATATAAACATAATAAATGTACAAAGTACACACCATATACTAATCAAAAACTTTACTTTGGATGCAATTAATCGCGATTAATCATTTGACGGAACTACTTAAATGTCTAATTAAAATAAATCAATATAATTGTAGAATACAACCAATCCAAATTAAACACTTTCAAATATTTAATTTGTTTATCTGCATTTCATCTGACATTAAATGGCATAAGAGAACCGTAAAACTTGCAAATGTGTTGTTAAACTGCTGAAATATTATAATACAACATAAAATACAAAATATATAGAAGATGCATATGGTCCAGTGGAAAACATTATATCTCGCAATTTTAGTTTATATCTCAATTTTGAGTTTATATCTCAATTTTGAGTTTATATCTCAATTCTGAGGTTTATTTTTTTTTTCTCAGAATTGGGATGAAAAAGTCAGAATTGTAAGGAAGTCCTATGTTCTCTAAGAATCACATCTCATGGTTTCCACGGTGCCTTGCGAGAAATTGTTGCAATTGCGAGAAGAAAAAAAAGAATTGTGAGATAAAATGTTGCAGTTACCTTTTTTTATTTTTTTAATCAGTGGCAGAAACTGGCTTTTTGTATGTTATGAAAACATTATTTCTGAACATTCAAAACATCCAGCTTTTCAATGTTTTAAAAGCATTTTCCGTTATGTGAACATTAATGGAACATTGTATCATTTTGCATACATTATGGGAACGTAACTTCTGAGTGTTCTCTGAATGCTCTGTTACAAGTAGTAACATTTAAAAAATTAGTGTTTTCTGAATTTATATGTTAAGTTCCATGAACAAAATATGAATAACGTTTTTATGCTAACGTTTCCAGAACATTATAGACCACACTGAACACACATTCTAACTGGTAGAATCTTTGTGCATAACTTCTGTTCTGACAATGTTCAAAATAGGGAATCACTGCTAAAGTGCTGTTGAATCCTTTGATAGATTCTGCTTTGACTGACACCTTTTGCAGGACAAAGTACTTTGTTTCATGCAAAAAACATTTATTTATTGTCATGTGAGCAAACAACAAACATAAAAGGCCACATGGTTTGAAAACCCATCAAGTCTTCATGTCAGACAGATGTACTTCCACTCGGTGAAGCCAGGGGTTTCTCTCCACCTGCTGAGTGTGTGTGTGTGGTGTGTGTGTGTGTGTGTGTGTGTGTGGTTGTGTGTGTGTGTGTGTGTGTGCCATTACCACAGATTACAGCGGGATGACAGTCCGTGTGTCCTGAGCTGAGGCAAATTGCAGGGGAACTATGCAAATAAACCACCGGGTGCATTTAAATGGAAACCTTTACCAGACAAACATCATCATACGATAACTAATCTCTGTCCAAATGCTCATCCGTCTTTACTGTCGCTTTAACTAAACGCCGTCTCTGACTGCGCCGAGCTACTTTCTTTATTTTCTGCTTCACTAGTATCTGTCCTGAGACAAAACTGCTGAAATGGCCTTAAAAGCCATTTGAAGAAGCGTCTGGAAGGATCAAATTAATGGGTAGAGTTTTAACACAAGAGACTGAACGAGTCTAAACGCTGTTTGAGTGCAAAGTCTCGATGTTTTATCAGATGTATAAATCCATGCATCAAGTGTGATGCTATTTCAACCGCTTGGTTTTTTATTTAATTTTTTAAAAGGAAGGTTTTTAGTGATGAAAGTAGTTTAGTGATGTCATGAGCTGAGCATCTTAGATGTATAACATTTGAAGTGGATTAAATGATTCCATCAAAGTTGTCCCTAAGACAAGAATATATTTTGGTTTTAGGTTTTAGGACAACTTTGATGAAAGGTTTTGATCCACTTCAAATGAAGACTACTGTAGTTTGGATATAAATTATCCCATAAATTAAATAAACTTGTTGGTTTGGTCTTTTTTGGTGCAATAAGCTTGGTATATTTTAAGCCCTTACAAGTTTTCTGCCTCTTCCTGCACTGTATATGAAATATTTTATTGTAAACATTATATACCATACACAAAAAAGCTAGACTAAACTAAATGATGACAGTGCTGACTGGTTGAGCCCAGCTAACGTCAAACATTCTGAGGACTTATTAAACGTTCTCTCAAAGTTATGAACAAACGTTCTTCCAGTCCCTTTAAATAAAACTTCATTCAGAGTTTTTGATTTTTAATTAATCTTCCCTTAAAAAATTTAGCAAAGAAGCATTTTTATTCTTTCAAGTTAAAAAAAATAGGGTTTTTGGGAAAATTTTATTAATTTCCGTTAAGTTTTTAAACCCTTTTAATTCTGAAGTTTTAAAAACGATTGTCCTGGTTGGGCGAACGTTTAAAAAACCTTTTATTTTTCTTTTTCTCTGAACGTTCTAAAAAAAGAAGTAACATTCAAAAAAAAACCCTTTTAGCCCAAACTTTTAGGAAAACAAAAAAATTTTTCCACGAAAAAATGTTAAAATAATGTTTTTTGGGGTTAAGGGTTTTTGAAGAAGTTTTTTTGAAAATTTTGAGAAAACATCGCCAAAAATTAGATTTTTTCCGAGATTTTTCCCCTGTTAGCTGGGTTTGTTCAGGGAAAATTTTATTTCGAAACATTTTATCAAGCTTTCAGGGTAACTTTTTTTTTTTACGCTTTCAAAGCATTCAGAAAAACTTTAAAAAAAGAAACCTTTTCAGGTTTGCAAATGTACAAGGGAAACGTTCACATACATTCGAATCCCCCAAAAAAACATTTTAAAATTGGAAATATTTAAACCTTTCAAAAGAAAACATTTTTAAAACTTAACGGAACTTTTAGCAAAACGTTTTTAGACATTTCTGCAGTCAATTTTGAAATTTTGTGAAAAAAATTTGGGGAAAAGGGTAACCCCCTTTTTTCTCCCCAAAAAATTTAAAAAAATTTGTCTTAATATGGAATAAAAAAAAAGGGAAAATTGTCCCAAATGGGGCACAGTAAAATTTAAACTCTTTCCTTTTACAATAAATTTAAAGTTTTTAAATCTGAAAAATGTAAAAATGTAAAAAAATATGAAAAATCCCATGAACTGAACTGATAAAAAATCTGCCTTTTTATATAAAAACTAACTGAACCAAATTTTTTGAAACACAAACAATTTTGACGATGATAAATTTTCTATTTAAAATCAATAACGTTTTAATTTTGGTTCATTGTTCAAAGAACTTTTTTCCTGAAAGGGTTTTAAATTGGACAAATTCCTTTCCCGTTTTTTCAAATGTACCACCAAAATTAAAAGTTTCCAATGATGTTTGCAGAAAGAAAAATGTAACTTCCCTTTAAAATTCGTTTTAACAAAGAAAAATTTTTTTTTTTTTAAATTAAAAAAAAAACTATAAAATGTGGTTTGTTTTAGCTTTTTGAATGCCTCCAAATTGCAATTTATGTTAAAAAAGGAGGGGAAGGGAAAAAAGAATGGATTTTTTTCAAATGGGAAAAACTGTGGCCAAAAAAGTTTTTCAAAATGGCCAAAACAAAATTTATTTAGCCAAAAAATTTTCAAAAAACAAATCAAAAAATTGGGCCCAAAAATGACACTGCTGGGAAATAATGATCAAAAACAAATTTTTTGCCCCAAGGGGGTTAAACTAAACGCTTTACTGATCACAAGCGACGGGGCCTCTCTCCCATTTAAAAAACCCGGCAGTGTCTTACGAGGATGAGGATCAGGGGAAATCAACACATTTTAGCGCTTTTTAAAAATGTGAGGGATCAAGAAATTTTTTTCTGACCCCCCGTGGCGGATCTGGTCCCCCTTTAAAACCCCGCGAACCTTGAAGGGAGGAATAAACCCAAAAGAGAAGGCATTGGTGGGAAAAGGGTTTCCCTGAAGAGAAGCATCCCGTAAAAAAGGGGCGGGGCTTTAAATTTATTTGGCCCTATATTGGTTTTCCTGCGAGGGGGGCTGAGCGCACATCCGGAAAAACCCGGGCCCCCCGCAGAACTTCAGCAAGGGAAATTTCTCTCTTTTTCCCCCATGTTAGCTACCTATTTCCCTTTTAATCAAAGCCCCGGGGTCGAAAGAGAGGGGAAAAAAAAGGCGAGGGGGGGAAAAAAAAAAAATGCCAGAGAGTGGAAAAAGATTGGAAATGAAGAGATGAAAGAAAGCAGTGAAATCTGGCCACTGGAAATTTGGGGTGACGCGTAAACGCTGTTCCTGAAAACCCGGGCCGGGGGACAATCTTCCCTTTTGGGTGAAGAAGATGATTTCATCAGCGGGCCTTTTCCCCTGAGATCCTTAACCCCTTTCCCAGGGCCCCTGATTGGGCAGCTAAACATCGAATAAAGGGAGTTTTTTTTCTCCAGATGAACTCTTAATTGGGCTTTAAGCAGCTCAGCTCTACTTGATTTTCCATCAATCCTGTTTTTAAGTCTCAAAAATTTATCTCAGGATTTTTTGAGGAGGTTTGTTTCCAGAAGCTTTACCTTCACTGTTCCTCCCGGAGGAAAATCTTCAAAGGCCCCAGAACCTCCAAAACCTTTTGGGAGCCCCTTTTTTTCTTTCTCCCAAACCTGCATTTAGGGTTTGGTTATTTACATCTCATCTCACTGAGGGCCCCATTACGGGGATTAGAGTGAGATTTCATCAGTACGCCGTATCTGCCTTACCTGTTATAAAGATCTCACTGATCACTTTACAACGCAGAATTTTTTCATATAACATATAAATTTATATTTTTTCTCTTTTTATTTTCGAATAAAATTTTTAGCTGTTTTTTTTTTTTTCCCTATTCTCCCATTTAGACTTTATGAGCCAGAAAACCTGATGATCAAAAAAAAACACAAAACACACAAAAAAAAAAAATAAATTCTTTTTGTTTTTTTGGGGTTTTGGGTTGGGGGGTGGGTGGGTTTTTTGGGGGGGGGTTTTTTTTTTTCAAACCCCGTCGTGGGTGGTGGGGGAAAAAAGGAACAAAAGGGGGAAAAGGGAAATTTGGGAAAAAAACCCCAAAAAAAAAAAAAAAAAATTTTTTTCAAACCGAAAGCCCAAAAAAAAATTTTTTTAAAAAATGAAAAAAAAAAAAAAGACACCCCAAAGGGATATTTAAAATTTGTTTATTTTTTTAATTAAGAAAAATAAAGGGGGTTTTTTTAAAAGCCCACTCCCAAATATAATTTTTGTCCTTTTTTTGGTTTAATTAATTTTGGCCCGGTTTTTCCCCCAAAACCGGGGGAATTTCCTTTTGTCAAGGTGGCACAAAAGGGTTTTCAAAGCAAATGAATAAAAAAAAAACAAAAAAAGCCATTTTTCCGGAATCCTTTTAAATTACCTTTCTGAATTTTATTTTTATCATTTTTGAAAAAAAGTTCCCCAATCCAAAAATAATTCAAACTATTTCGGGGGCGATTAAACCTTTTAATTTGTGGCCTTTTTGGGCCCAATTAAAAATTCCCCGGCTCAAAAATGGGTTTCTTCTGTCAAAATAATGTTTATTTTTTCCAAACAAAGTTTGCCCCGTTTAAAATTCACTTTATCCAAAATAAAAAATAAAATTTAAATAATGTTTTTTCCAAGAGCCATTTTAAAAAATTAAAAAATATATCGGGGAAAAAAAAAAATTTTTAAATTTTTAAAAATATATTTATATTTTTAAAATGCATTTTCGAACAAAATGACCAAAAAATATATCAGTAGAAAATAGCAAATATATTTTTGGGTATTTAAAAAAAAAAAATTCCATATGGGTCTGAACGGAAATAACTTTGCTTTACTCGATTATCCAGACATCTTTTTTTTTTTTTTTTTAGAAAAATTCTTCAAACGTGAGTCTGAAATCTGCTCATCAGTTATTCTGAGCAAGGTTTGTTTGTGCATCTCTCAATCGTCGCCGGATTGCATTGCATTAAATGTTTAGCATCTGCAGAGCTTTGATCATAAGGATCTCTTACCTTCGGATTCTCCAGAACACCAGATTCATAGCTGTTGAAAGAGATTTTTATTAAGTTTGTTGTAATGCAAAGAATACATGCAGGTAAACAGAGTTTTTTCTGTGATGACTTCACCTGATGTGCATGAGATTTGCATCCATGCTCCACGGATGCCTTCGGTGTGACAGGAACAGGAATACCGTGTTTCTGAGCAAAGACAACAAACATATGAGCTACAGGATGGAGTTTAAACCATTCCCACTCAAGGAGAATTTCCCAAACAATTACAAGACACTAATAGTAACACACTTAGTTAAACATGACATTTTGAACAAATAAACACACACCAATAATCTTAGTTTCATTCACAGACTGAAGTATTTCTGATACTTTCATGTGTGTTTTAATGCAGAAACGCTTACAGATGCATCTGGACATCTGAAACTCTATAAACAGATTATACAGCTGATTCTTTATATATACACACAACACTGAGCGACTTTTATCAGTCTCAGAATCCACAAAGATTAACTCCAAGTCATCAAGACAAATGACTTCATTTATCAGTTTGAGGATAGACTGATATTAATAAAGACAGACGGGATGTCCTCGATGACTCCATCTAGTGGACTGAATCAGTTTTGTTTGTGGTGTAGGTTCATTAAAGACATCAAGCTCTTATTGTCTTTAACTTAAACTGAAAATAAAGCCACTGTTAAATTACCAACATTAACTGAAATAAAATATAAAAACTTACAGTACTAAAACACTAAAAAAAAAAAAAAGATTTAAAATAAAAGCCATATAAAACGTTTTTTCAAAAAAAAGGAAAAAAAAAGAAAACAGAAACAAAAATAAAAAAATAAAAAAAAACAAAAAATTACAAATTATGAAAAACTATCTCAAAATTACTAAAATAACATTATAACCCTTTAATAACGATTCTTAACCTTTTTGACTCGATATTACTAGTAATAACCAAAACTTTTTTTTTTTTTTTTTGCTTTTTAATTTAAGGAATTAGGAGTGGCAATATTTTAAAGATAATTAAATAATAAATTAAAATAAATATTAAAATAATTCAGTAGTTTCAGTGAGTGAATGATTATCAGGGTTCAGTCTTTGTGACGAATTTGCATTCATTTGTAAATTGTCAGATATAGATATATATATATATATATATATATATAGTTTTTTAATTATAGAAATGTTCATGACTTTTTCCTGGTCTAGAATTCTCAAATTCTCTATAAAATCCTCTACATTTTTAAGATGTTTTAGCTCATTTTAAAACCTTTTTGTCTTATTTGCAATCATTTTAAGCCTCTTTTCTGCCCCTGGGGGACCCCGGCCCTGCGGGAACCTGGTTGTAAGCTAAAAAAAGAAGGGGGGGATCTTTAAAAGAATTTGAAACGGGTTTTTGATTCATATTATTTTGGGTTTTTGGGCATTCTAAAAAACCTGAGCCCAGTCTGTGCACGGAATCTCAAAATGAAAAAATTGAAGCAAACAAAAGGAGATTTTGGACTGCCCCTCTGCTTCCATCAGGTCCGCCCGGGCCCCGAAGCGGTTTAAACCGGGATCCTCCACGGAGCGGGGATCTGAGACGCAGACAAAGACGATCAAGACAGACGGGGGTTTATAAAACTCTCAGTGACGGACTGATCTCCCCTGCACTTGAGGATAAGCGCGAACAGCCGCCCCGGCGGCCTGTCTTTTCCCCCGCAAGAGACAAACACACACACTTACCACTTCCTCACGACGCTGTGTATAGTGTGACAAAACCAGTCATAAGGGCCAATTTGGGTGAAATGTGAGTAACATCATCGAAAGCTGAATAAAAAATCTCTCCATTGATTTTTGGGTTTAGGAAAAATTTTGTCTGAATACAACTATTTGAAAATCGGAATTGGGGGCAAAAACAAAATATTGAAAATCATTTTTAAAAGTTTTTTTCAAAAAAGTTCTTAGATGCATATTACTAATCAAAAATTAAAATTTTTGATATATTTACGTAGGACATTTAAAAAACTTCATGGAACTGTCTTTACTTAAATCCAAATGATTTTTGTCATAAAAAAAAAGTTTATTGTGCCTAAATGTATTGTTGTCTATTTACCAAATTCCTGGGCACTGAGGGACTGCTTCTGTGCTGCGGGGACAAGATGACTTCGGAAATAATATCACACATTTTCTGTGGTTTTTTAAAACTCCATTCCGCTGCGTTTCAGTAACAATGTAATTAAAATTCGAAGGGAATTGCTTTTTAAATTTAAAAAGGGGAATTTTCTTTTACCAAAATTTTTTTTATTTTTTAAATTGGGGATTTTCCCTTTTTAAGATTTTGAAATTAAAAAAATAATAAAAGGGAAAATTTGTAAAAAACAAGTAATTTTTTTTTTTAAATTTCCATTTTTGAAATCTCAAATATTTTAATCGAAGTGGTTCAGCTGAGAAAACGGTTCTAAATCCGGGTGTGAGAAAATCCTGACACACAAAAACTCCTGCTGCCACACGGAACACAGCTTCAAAAATCTTCTAAATGCGATTTGCTGCTCAAGAAAATTTCGATTTTTATAAATGTTGAAAAAATTTTAAAAAAAAAAAGAAAAATCATACTTTTTTCCCCAAAACAGAAAATTTTGTTTAAAAAATGCAGTGAAGACATTTTAATGTGTCAAAAGTTTTCCTTTCAAATAATGCGTTTATTGAACTTTCTTTTCTCTGTAACCCCTGAAAAAAAAAATGCACATATTTTCCACAAAAATTGTGTCCAACTGTGTTAAAACCATTGATAATCAAAAATGTTTCTGAGCAGCAAATCACTAAGAAGTTTCAAAGATCTTTTGGGACACGAAGACGGGAAATGATGCTGAAAATACAGCTGCACATCACGAAAAAAATTACGTTTAACAGATATTCACACAAAAACACTATTTACATTCAAATAATTTTCCAATTTTACTGTTTTTTAATCAAAAGACAGCCTAAATTACAGTGACTTAAATGTAACTTTTCAACAACATATTAACCGGCTTTTTCCATCATTTGCTTTTTCGTTTTTCCTCTGAGTTTTTAACATCTTTTCCCCGCACAAAAGCGTCATCAGTAGCACAGTATTTTTAGCAAACAACAATACTTGTATGAGTAAAAATTATACATTTCTTTTATGAAAAAAAATCTTTGGATATTAATAAAGATCATTCCGAAGAATTTAAAAATCCCACCGAAATATATCAAACTTAATTTGTGATTAATAATACATTGCAAGATTCTTTTGAAAACTTTAAAGATGTTTTTTTCTAAATTTTAATTTTTTGCCCCCCAAATTCCAGTTTCAAATATTGTTCTCGACAAATACTGTCCCCCAAAAAAACCAACATCAAGGAGGAGTATTTATTCATTCAAGATGTACATCTCAATTTAATAAAACTGCCCTTTAGGGTTTTGGCCCAGGTCACAGCTGTGTGGTCGCGTCTGAGCGCTTTATTTCATTTAAAAGTGTAGGTGACACCTTTCCTGTGTCTCCCGGGAGAAACACTCCCCCTCCTTCCTCGGGGCGATCTGCACCTGCTGCGGGCTGCCGGCCGGGCGATAGACTGCCCGCAGATAGGGGTCCTCATAAGGGCGTGGCCTGCCCGGGCCGATGAATCCTGCACAACCCACCGAGGGTCCCCCAGAACACCTAAGCACAGACACCCTGAGCACACAGTCACGCTCCACACCCCCCCCCAGGGCTTCCCCTCTCACCTTCTTGGCTCCGGGTTCTCCGCTTTCCCCTCGCAGCTCAAAGTCCCATCCTGTCCTTTTCCTTCAATTAATAAAACGGGTTTATGTTTTTATCAAAATAACACTTAAAAGTCAAAGGCAACAGTTCAGAGTTTTTTGAGTTCTCAACTAGTTTTTGTAGGGGATTTTTTAGTTTTCCCCCAAATTTTGTTGAAAAAACTTATTTTTTATAATTTGGAAGATAGTTTGCTTTTAAACCATGGGAATGCTGGGCTCCCCACCAAAAGCTGGGCATTTTTTTGCTCATTTCAAGATTTTCAATAAAAAAAAAATAAGTAAAAAAATAATAAATGAAAATCATTTTTTTTTTTCAAAAATAAAAAATTATTATTTTAAATATAAAAAATTATTATTTTAAATATTTTAAAAAAAAATTAAATAAAAAAAAAATAAAATAAAAAAATTAAAAATTTTCTTCTCTAAATCAGCTTTTATGGTACAAAGCGGCTTTTGCCAAAAGGGGTTCCCCGTTTTTAAAATAAAAATTAATTATATTTTAAAAAAAACCTTTTTTAAAAAAAAAACAAGAAAAACTTAAGTAAAATTTTATTTTTTTCCTCCGGGTTTTTTTAACTATTAACCAACATCAGAGAACCGTGAACGTGCAAATGTGTTGAAATATTAACTATATTTAATATTTAAGAATTGTGTTCAAAATTTAAATAAATTAAGATAAATTAAATTCTACAAAAAAAAATAAATAAAAAATTAAAATTAAAAATTTTTAAATAAAATAAATATTTTTTAATTTAAATTTTATTTTAAATTTTAATTTAAACTTTTATTAAATAGTATTAAATTAAATTTTTAAGGTAAAAAATAATATTTTCGTTTAAAACCACTGAAAATTTTTTTTAAAGAATACAAAAACTTTTTAATTTAAAAAAAAAGATATTTTTTAAAAAAAAATTTGTCTTTTTATTTTCTTATAATATTTTTAAAAATTTATTTTATTTCTTAAAAAATTTATTTAACTTTTTTCTGGGTTTAAACCCGAATTTTTTTTTCATTTATTTTTTTTCTAGTTTTTTTAATTAAATTTTTTTTTTAAAAAACCCCCTTTTTTTATTTTAAAACTAAAAAATTTTTTTTTACCATTTTTCCTTTTGTTTATAAATATTTAATTTTTTTTTTTTAAATTTTTTCCCTTTTAATATTACTAAAAGGTTTTAATAACAAAATAAATTTTTAATTAAAGAATTTGAAATTTACCCTTTTTTTTTTTTTTTTTTGTTTTTTTAAAAAAGTTTCTTTTAAAAAACTTCATGAAATAAACACTTAAAATAAACAGAGTTTTGGAACGTTTAACATCCCCTTGATTATGAAAAACAACTAACAAAGAAGTGATTTTGATCCAGATGTTACTCAGGTTTTTTGGAAATAATATTTTTTTCATCATTTTGTAACAAATTTTTATAGTTTAATAAAAACCAAAAATTTTTTTTTTTTTTTACCGAAATTTAAACTAATTATTTTTTTCGCACTCCCCAAAAAAATCTGAAATTTTACAAATTTTTTCCCTTGACAAAAAAAAACCCAACTTTTTTTAAAACTTTTAAATTAAATTAAAAAAACACAAAAATTAATAATTCGAAATTTACCGTCTTCTTGGGGGGTTTTTTTAAAAACCCAGAAAATTTTTTTTAAAAAAAAAAGTTTTTTGAAATTTCCATTTCCCCATTTTAAATTTTAACCCCTGGTTTTTGATATATTGCCTAAAAATTTTCCTCCATATGGGGGGTTTTTCAAAAAACACAAACAAAAAAATTAAAAATAAAAAAATAAATTTAAAAGGAAAAGGGGGAAAAAAAATAAAATAAAAAAAAATTTAATTTTTTTTTATTCAAAAAATTTCCCCAACAAAAAAAATATTAAAAAAAAAAAAAATAATATAATATACTAAATAAAACTAAAAGAAATGAAAATAAAATTAAAAAAAACCTTTATTTTTCCCGGACATTCCATTTTCTTATTAACCTTGCTTAATAAAACTTAAAATTTAAAAATATATGGATATTTAAAAACAAAAACAACAAAATATAAAAACAAAATTACAAAAATAAAAAAAAAAAAAAATTTTGTAAAACAAAAAATAACATAAATATAAAAAAAAAAAATTAATTCAAAAAATATTACTCAAAATATTATTACTTTTAAAATTATTAACAACTATTCATGTAGGAAAAACCAAAAAAAGAAAAAAAAACAACACACAAAAAAAAAAAAAAGAGAATAAAAAAAAAGAATAAAAAACCCACACACAAAACACACACACATGTCGCCCACACACACCACTTCACTAAAATACAACGAGAGAGAGAGAGAGAGCTAAAATAAACTGGACCCCAAAATATCATTTATTGCAACATTTTTAGACTTTATCTTTTTTGCCATTACACGTATATATATATATATTATATATATATTTTTTTTTTTCAAATGCAATAAATAAATAATACTTTTGTCAGCTAGCTGCCAAAGCACCATTTTTTTCTTTCCCTTAAATTTTACTTAAAAAACTTAAAATAAATTGACTAAAAAAAAAAAAAGAAAAAAACTATATGGCATTAAAAAAAATAAATAAAAAAAAAGACAAAAAAAAAATACAAATTGAAAAAAAAAAAAACACAAACAAACTGAAATTTAAAGGAAAAGGTAAACTATAAAATTATTTACATTTAAAGAAAACTAAAAATTGTATGTTTAAAATTTTTTATACTAGTAATTTTGATTAAATAAAATTTAAAAAAAAAAGTTTGAAAAAATTGGGTTTTTTTAATTTAACAAAAATGTGAAAAAAATAAAAAATTATTTCAGTGTTTTCCCAAAGGCAACACTTCCATTTCTTTTATTTTAATTTTGATTTAAAAAAATAAAAAAAAAATTCAAAAAAACTTTAAAAAGATATTTAAAAAAAAAAAACAAATAAAAATCAAAAATGAATAACAAAATCACTAAAACTTTGCAAAATTTAAAAAAAAAAATTACTAAAAAATAAACAAAAACGATAGTAAATAAAAACAGCATATTGTTTTCAAAGTACAGGGAAACACGCAAAATCAACGCTTCAACACTCAGTAAAGAGCAGGATGATTAAAGCATCATTTTGAATACTGAGACTTAACGTTTACAGATAAAACTAAACGCCTTTTAAAAATTCACTTCTAACAAAAGACTATTTTTTAAACCCTCAGAAAACAGAGAATCCTAAATTCGATCATTTTAAAATCATGTTACATAAAAAAAACAACAAACCACGGTTTAATTAACAAATAAATAAAAAAAAATAAAATAAAATAAAAACATAAATACACATAATAAAAAAATAAATAAGAAAATAAAAAAACAAGAAAAAAAAAAGAAATAAAAAAAAAAAAAAAAAAAAAAAAAAAAAAACAAAAAACTAATGGAAACATAATTAATAACAAAAAAAAAAAAAAAATAAAAAAAAAAAATTAAATAAAATAAAGGGAAATATATTAAGAAAAAAAAAAAAAATAATGTAAAAATAAAAATACAAATAAAAAAAAAAAGTAAAAATAAAAATACAAATAAAAAAAAAAAATCGAATAGAATATAAATAAAATAAAAGCAAAACAATACAAAAAACTAAAAAAAAAAAAATGAAAAAATTAACATTTATTTATAGAAAAAAGATAAAAGTCATAAAAGAATCACATATAATTTTTAAAAAAATTTAATTAAAAATGATAAAATAAAACACTGAGCAAAAATGGTATTAATTGTCACTCGTACGATATCCAGAGCAACCATAAATTTATATATATATATAAAAAATAAACTCTAAATTAACTCTGGCATATCATCTATTCAAACATCTTGTTTCTGCAATATTTCTCTTCACATTTATTTTTTATTATTGTTTACTTTAAAATGATATGATCCATACGTCATGGCAACATTAATTTTCCCATTACTTTAACTCGTCAGAATAATTTAAACAATTAAATTTTTTTTTGCAGCATCTGAACTTAAGAAGTGGTAGATATTTTACAGTGCAATTTAAAAAATAACATACAATTTCCTTAATTTTGCATGATTCTCCAGATTTAGAAATCACACTTTAATATGTAATGCCTTCTCATATAGTTTAGAGATTGACAAGTTATTAAAAATGCCCTCACTGTAAAAACTAATGTTACATTTTTTTTTTAAATCAACAAATTATGGCAACACGTTTTCCAATTACTTTAGCTCATCAAAATTGCAAAAATTCCAACTTCATTTTACGCTATTCGATTTAATTTATAATTCAACTTAATATGCTGAAATTACACAGAATTTGATTATACTTAAAAACTAATGAATGCAAGTTAAGTTGAAATAAAAACAGGCAATTTACAAGATTTTTCCAGATCTTTGAAGTCTTTCTAGAGGTTTTTTTTTTATCCAAACATTGAGGTGGGTGAATTAAAAATAAAAATATCTTGATTTCTCATCCTTTTTTGTCTTATTTTAATGCTTTTCCCCAAAATAATCGAAAGCACAAGAACTGAGACTATACATGCACACCAATAATCTTCACGTGCCTGTAAGATCAGCTGTTATAATTAATTGCATCAACTATTGTGTTTACACAGTAAAATACCTATATTGTGTAACTCTCATCACGAGGATGCACATAAATGCAGTCAATTAGAACACAAGGCACATTTTAATTTGGTTCATTTGTTGGTTTTGCTTTATTTGTTCGCCACGTTGTTAGACACGATATGTAAAAAATAAAGTATAAAATTCTGTATAAATCTATGAAGTGATTTGTTTTTTTACTTGTTTTTCTTAGAATCAACAGAAAACACTCTGATAATTCTGTCATTGTAAAACAACAGAATCTGACAAACGGCAGACATCCCGAGACACACACAGTACAGAGTTCACAGCAGCGCATCTGGCGTCCTGATGCACGGGGCCCTCAGGGGCCAGAAGCATCGCAAAATAACATGATAAAGAGCCCAGGAAGAGGGCCGATCCGATGCACTCCATATCATGTGCATCTACATCTCTCCATAAAACACGGTTTCATTATTAAACACAAAAACGAGCTTCTGAAGCAAATGGAATCTCCTCAATTGCTGCGGCGTAAAATAAAACTCCAGGATCTAAACAACGCGCTAAAAATAAACTGGGCTCCTGCATGAACATCTCCTCTTAGTCCTTCTTCTTCTGGAAATCCACTGAAAGCGCCTCCGGGGCGGCGCCACCACCAGCAGCAGGCCTCGATGACCGCAGAGTGGTCTGGAAGAAGTCGTTGAGGAAGTCGTGCATGGGTTTGTAGGAAGGCACTCATCCAGAAGGCGTTGAAGTAGAGCGTTGATGGCCAGGAGCCTTACAGCACCAGCGTCAGAAGCGGCCAGCAAATTCTTCAAGCCCACGGCCACCAGGGCGATGGCGCCCGTCCCCACCATGTTCTGGGTGGATCTGGCAGCACAGAGAGAACACAGGAGTCCTCAAATTAAGATTACGACATGCCCATTATTTTTAAAATGTTTTTAAGCTACTTTCACCTTATAGATGTTTTGATGGATCACGAGCCCCGATGTTTCTGGGTGTATCTGAACGTGCCAGACTTGAGACACGGCGTGCTGAAACACTTGAAGAGACTCCATGCGGAGAAGAAGCTGGAGTCGAAGTGCAGCAGCGTCATGAACATGAGCACCAGAAGCACGCCGGCCTCCCAGCTGCATGTACTGCTTCGGAGAGCTCTGTCCATCGGCGGCACGCCCAAGCGAAACATGCTCTTCCCCTCGAGGCGGGGACTTCGGCCAACAGCAGCAGCAGCCCTCCACTCAGAGCCAGGTTCCTGCACATGACACTACGCCAGCCTCAGGACCAATGCACACACCGTCTCTCCCGGCTCCTGTAGACTGAGCTCATGCACAGTCAGATTTTATTATGGATCACACAGTAGAAGATGCATCTGACGGCTTTTGTGTTTTTGTTCATGAAGAGTCTATTTCATGCCTGAATTAGTTAAAGATCTGATGACTTTCAGTGCAAATATGCAACAACAGAGATCATCAAACAGTGGAAAAACCCTATTACAGCAATGTTTCTGAACTGAAAACAGGAAACACAGACAGTCATTTCCTGAACAAAAGTAATATTAGCAACCACTGAAATACTGGGAATTACTAATACATCTTGTTAGCCATTCGCAAATTCATTCAGTTTGGTGCTGAACACACACCACACAAGTTTCTATTAAATGCATTCACTACCTAATCAAGAACGAGTTTTGCTTTTTATAATATAAGTGTATAATTAATGTTAACTAAAACTTAAACCATTTTCGTTACTTGAAATAAAATAAATGTTAACTGAAATAAAATTAAAAACAAATCAATAAAAAAATGTAATAATAAGAAATTAATACAAATAAAATAAAAAAGAAAAGGATTTTATTTTAGCTGGTTCCCAA